>NW_015172023.1:589194-595749 GCF_001447785.1 Gekko japonicus | reverse complement strand
GATTGAAAGTGGATTATTTAGTGTCTGTGACCACAGCCCTGGAGAACCGCCCTTAATTGTGAGCTGCCCTGAGCCCGTTCGCGGGGAGGGCAGGATAAAAAAGTGAAATAATAAATAAAATAGAAAAATGCCACTTTTTGTTCTGAGACAGAAGAAAGACAGTATAGCTAATACATACACAGACTGACTTGCACATGTGAATGAGCCATTCCAGAGCAACCTTCCATATGTCCTAAAAATATTATCAAATGGACATATATTGGATAAGCTGCCAAAAAAAAAAAAAAAAGTTCAAATGCATTTACACCTTCTTACTTGCACAGCCGCTCTCAAAATTAAATTATCTCTAGCAGGGATCTTCTGGGAGTTTTTAGGGTTAAAATGAGCCTAATCATTGGAATTCTGAATGGAACAAACAAACCATTAACTTTTGTATGTGATACAGACAGCTCTACAGGATATGCCTAGAGACACTGTTAATTAAGGAGAGGGTTGAAGTATCAAAAGAGTAGAACCTGTATTGACTAAATCTGAGCTTGTTAATTATTGCCATGTCAACAAAGGCTGTCAAGAGTAACAAATGTTTGAACAAGGGTCTCAGAACTGAAATCTTAATAAAGGAAATATATCAATACTATCAAAAAGAGTTCTAGCTATGGATGTAACCAAAGCCAATTCTGATTGCAGATACAAGGGTCTACTGGGGGGTTTGGGATGAAGAATACCAGTAGGAGTTCTGCATCTCACCCCCACATATCTAACTGGTTCATAGAACTCATCCATTGTAGGCACCCTGTTGTCTTGCTTCCTCAATGATCTCCCCAAAGGAGTGGAGTTGTCTGGATGTGTGCCCATAAAGAGGTTCTTCTAGGGAGCAACTTGAATAGTCCTCATATGACGTTGTAGCTTCAGTGAACCTTCCCACTCAATATCTTGTATCAAAGAGCTGCATGGACACAATTTTCCAAAGACTTTAAACAAATGTTTTGTCAATAAAATGACCTGCAAGATCTGTTTGAACAGAGACAACCTGTGACCCATTAGGCCAAATACATCTCAACAACCATCTGATACTGAATCTATACATAACCATTGAGCTGCATTTGGGTTAAGGGTACATTTGTGAAGGATTCACCTTTTTTTTTTCTTGGCTTCCCATCCACAAATAATGATGCATGTGTAGGTACACCTTCAGCTTTAGCCATCACCGGCCTTAGAAAAAACTGTTCTGACCAAACACATGCAAAACAGCAATGGTGTTCTGATCATGGGGTAGCAGTTAAAAAACCTGGTCAGCCCGGGGGGGGGGGGCTCACACATTAACTACAGACGTGACAGAAGTAATTCTCTCATCAGGCCTATGTGCATAGAGTAAACCAATAAAGTTCTGGTAATATCAGAACGGGGAGGGAAGGCAGCATAGTGTAGCCCAATCTCATGAGATCTCAGAAGCTAAGCAGGGTTGGTACTTGGAAGAGAGACCACCAAGGAAGACTCTGCTGAGGAAGGCAATGGCAAACAACCTCTGCTTCTCATTTGCCTTGAAAGCCCATTGCTATGGTCACTGTAATCTGGCTGCAACTTGATGGCACTTTATACACAAACACACAATAACAGATCACTTTCTGACTTTATCCACAGACAAATTACTACCTCTAAATTTTTCATCATCCTCACTTGTTGTGACAGTAAAGTAATTCTCTATAGCGTGCCCCCTACGGATCTTTTAATGTGTCATGTGATGTGCTATATTTAAGTTGTGTTTAAGGTATTTTGATAACTAGATGCTTCTCAGCATATTACATTATCTGATATAAAACAGAAAAGGATAGAGTCACATTTGGTCACTAATAAGTAGATGTCTCCCTTTTTAAATCTTATCATAGATTTGGCTGCCAAAGGTTAACAGATTACTTTCTGCCTTTATCCACAGACAAATTACTACCTCTAAATTTTTCATCATCCTCACTTGTTGTGACAGTAAAGTTATTCTCTATAGCATGCCCCCTACTGATCTTTTAATGTGTCATGTGATGCGCTATATTTAAGCTGTGTTTAAGGTATTTTGATAGCTAGATGCTTCTCAGCATATTACATTATCTGATAGAGTCACATTTGGTCACTAATAAGTAGATGTCTCCCTTTTTAAATCTTATCATAGATTTGGCTGCCTTGCCGTGAATGGCAGAAAAGAACCATTTTGACCACCAACAGGCCAAAAGCCCTTATCCAATTTGCAAGCTTCTATACTTCACGGCCCCGGAGGCTGCCGTGTTTGAGCCCAGTCCAAGGCTTTAATAAAATGACCAAGTCTTCGGGGATGATAGACATGTGCGCAGTGCAACTGTGTTCTCGTGTGTGTAATAGGTTGTGTTCTCATGTGTGTAATTAGTTGAAATGTGGGTCAGTGGGGGTGTGAGGAGTAAACGAATACAAATGAGACTGGGAATGCATTGACTGAGAAATTGTTGTCTGGTTTATATTCTTTGCAGGATCAAAATTTATGTAAAATATTTTCTTCTTTTTCTTTTTAAAGAGTGGGCAGACAGACGACTGCGACAAATGAGAATTGATGCTAAGAAAAAAAATCTGCCCTTTCTGAAAACTAGGACTGAAAAGAATACTTTGTTTCCATTGGACACAGCTGAAAAAGTATCAAAGAGCTGCATGGACACAATTTTCCCAAGACTTTAAACAAATGTTTTGTCAATAATATGAGCTGCAAGATCTGTTTGACCAGAGACAATCTGTGACCAATTAGGCCCAATACATCACCACACACACACACAAACATACTTTATTTCAATGCTGTTTTACTGCTGCAGCACACTTATCTTGTTCTGGCTGCTGCATCTTAGCAACTCTTTATTTCTTTTTCTTTTCCCAAAATGCACTTGACCTTGTTTGACCACATAGCCATTTCATTCCATTGGTACAGTGTCAAAACCAGTAGGATTAAATGTCAATGGGGGCAAGTGAGGGCAAGGAATACATAACCATTGAGCTGCATTTGGGTTACAGGGTACATTTGTGAAGGATTAACCTTTTTTTTTTTCTTGGCTCCCCATCCACAAATAATGATGCATGTGTTGGTACACCTTCAGCTTTAGCCATCACCAGCCTTAGAAAAAACTGTTCTGATGAAACACAAGCAGGACAGCAATGGTGTTCTGATCATGGGGTAGGAGTTAAAAAAACTGGTCAGCCGGGGGGGGGGTGGAGGAGAAAAATAGCAAGAAAATTGCCGAAAGCAGGAGCAGGTTTCAACACTCAGAAACAAACATGGAACTACATAAACTGTTTTATCTTAGCTTCAGTCCTCTTTACATAAGGCTGCTTTGAGCATCTGTTGGTGCAGCTCATGTTCTGCTCGCTGTTCATCAGCAAGGAGCTGATTTTGCATTGAGCAGTTATGCAATTTGTGAGCAGCTCAAGCCTCATCAGTAGATTATGTTAACTTTATTCAGAGAGTACAGTGCAATCAGCAGCATTTCACACATGCAAGGCCTCACACAGCCTGATGGGAACCCTTGTTTCCCTCCATGGATGTCAGTGCTGCACACTGACCCACAGTCAAGTGTTTAAACCGAGTGAGTAAACTAGGCAGAGAGTATGTGATTACAAATATATAGTATCTTTCAAGGAGGTGCAACCATTGGATGCTCATTTTAATTGTATTTATCTACCTTATTTATAGTCCACTTTTCCCACTGAGACTTGAGGAGGATTACACAATGTAAGCCAATAGATAAACATTAATATTGTGTATTTTTTTCCTTAAGAATATCACCATATATTTATAAGGTTTTACATATTGTAATCGCTGATCAAGCGGTGTATATCTATGTTACTGTTGTTTGTTATCTGTTAATCTAAAGTCTTATAAAGTATATAATTGAAAAGAATTTTAAAAAACCAAACAGGATGGAACATCCAGGGAAAATGCAATAGGTTTTGGACTGCAGAAATCTGACACCAAGCAAAAAATCTGAAAGAGCTGAAAAAAAGCATAAGCATTTAAACATGACATGTTAAAGGACACAGAAGTTACATAGTAGGAGCATACTTGTAGCAACTGACACTACCCAGTATTATAGTCCACAGTACTATCTGTTTCAATAAAGCATTTTTTCTGAACCAATTCATTACAATCTAGCCCTGTTACCTGTATAAAAAAGCACTCCTGCATAATTTAGTTTTGCATAGTTTGTGGAAAGTTGGAGAAGTGGGGTCCTTCCTAACCACATCAGGCAGGCCATTCAAAGGGACAACAGAAAATGTACATATACAGGAAGTTGTTGATTTTGACCATGTGCAGGGTGTTACCTGCAGAAGGCCCTGTTCAGAGTGAGTGAAACTGACATGCCAGAGAGATGCGAGGGGGGGGGAGCAACTGACACTACCCAATATTATAGTCCACAGTCCTATCTGTTTTAATAAAGCATTTTTTCTGAACCAATTCATTACAATCTAGCCCTGTTACCTGTATAAAAAAGCACTCCTGCATAATTTAGTTTTGCATAGTTTGTGGAAAGCCGGAGAAGTGGGGTCCTTCCTAACCTCATCAGGCAGGCCATTCCACTGGGTGGGGGCAACAGAAAGTGTACATATACACGAAGTTGTTGATTTTGACCATTTGCAGGGTGTCACCTGCAGAAGGCCAGAGTGAGTGAAACTGACATACCAGTGAGATGAGAGAGGGGAGGGAGAGAGAGAGAGGTGTTCCTGCAGATATTAGGCACCAAGGCCATGCAGAGCTTTTTATGAGGTAGTCAGTACCTTGAATTCAGCCTGGTAACTGATGGAGTGATTGCACTTACTATCAAAGTGTTTGCACTGATATACATAGCAAAATGGTATAGTCGAAATGAAGTGGAGCAGTTTTGTTATGTGCTGAGTCTGAACATAAAGCTGGCATTGATTATATTTGAGATCTGTGCTGTTTACGGATAAATTGGGTCATTAAACTCCTTAAAATATAGAAATAGTTGCTTGCTGCTTTCACAGCCATGTCTCTTTAAGGGGGCAGGGCCAGCACCATCTTAATGGCCAGCCCCAACCCCCAGCTTTGCAGTCTTCACATCGTGCTCGGTCCACCCACCTGCCCTAGAGGTAGTGCACGCTTTAGGCTGGTCGCCCCTTTTAATAGGGGGGCCAGGTAGGAATTTTTTACCTCTGATCCGATTGGCTATGGATGGGAGGTGTTTTTTCCCCCTACTCTGCACTGCTTTTTGTGGATTGAGGAATTGGGTGGAGCCGGAGGTTAGGTCAGTCACTTTATGGTAAGGCTGAGTTTGGTTTAGGAAAATTCTGTTGCGGCACAGTAAGCACCTATCAGCAACCCTGTAGGGTGGAGAGGACTGTCAGGATCATCACTGCGGTCTCGTGGCCAGGGATAAGATGGGCAGACTGCCTTTTGGAGTGCCTTTGATGGATACTCTACACAGGCCGTGTGGCTGTGGATGAGGGATCGTCATGGCATATTCCTGGGCTGGGCCGCTTGGGTGCGAGCCGCTTACAGCGGGCTACGTCCTGGGGGCCAGGTGCATTGCCCGTCTTATGGCAAGGATGGGGTTTGAGTTTGAGTGACCGCAGGCCTTGACCATGCCACTTTATACTGTTAGCCCTTGCCTTTGATGCTAATAAAATAAAGTGGCCTTTAGTATCCCAGCTACCATTGTATGACTCTTTCTTCCGTCTATGGGGGGAATCCAGCTCCCCAGCAGATGCCAACAGCGTCCTGCAGGGAGCTGCGTTTGCCTTCATGAGAGGGGGCAAGAGGCTTGCTGCTTTCACAGCCATGTCTCTTTAAGGGGGCAGGGCCAGCACCATCTTAATGGCCAGCCCCAACCCCCAGCTTTGCAGTCTTCACATCGTGCTCGGTCCACCCACCTGCCCTAGAGGTAGTGCACGCTTTAGGCTGGTCGCCCCTTTTAATAGGGGGGCCAGGTAGGAATTTTTTACCTCTGATCCGATTGGCTATGGATGGGAGGTGTTTTTTCCCCCTACTCTGCACTGCTTTTTGTGGATTGAGGAATTGGGGGGAGCCGGAGGTTAGGTCAGTCACTTTATGGTAAGGCTGAGTTTGGTTTAGGAAAATTCTGTTGCGGCACCCTTGCGACCAGGGATGAGATGGGCAGACTGCCTTTTGGATTGCCTTTGAGGGATACTCTACACAGAGGCTGTAGATGAGGGATCATCATGGCATATTCCATGGCTGGGCCGCGTGGGTGCGAGCCGCTTACAGCGGGCTACGTCCTGGGGGCCAGGTGCATTGCCCGTCTTATGGCAAGGATGGGGTTTGAGTTTGAGTGACCGCAGGCCTTGACCATGCCACTTTATACTGTTAGCCCTTGCCTTTGATGCTAATAAAATAAAGTGGCCTTTAGTATCCCAGCTACCATTGTATGACTCTTTCTTCCGTCTATGGGGGCAAACAGCAAGGCAAACATTGGACAGCTATTATGATGATAATATAAGGCCTTTCCTTCGATGTTGCACAATTACTTTGTATTATGTTCCCCATATGATCCTCATTTACTTTTGATGTTCATT
>NW_015172023.1:577737-589032 GCF_001447785.1 Gekko japonicus | reverse complement strand
TTTCTTTCTTTCTTTCTTTCTTTCTTTCTTTCTTTCTTTCTTTCTTTCTTTCTTTCTTTCTTTCTTTCTTTCTTTCTTTCTTTCTTTCTTTCTTCAGAAAAGTTAACTAATAAGTGTCCTTTTATTTAAGGATCTCCAGTCTTGACAGGATAGAGATAGATTTCTAATCTAGTCCAACTAGGTAAAATGGATGGAAATACAGGAAAGCATGTCCTACTCTCACGCTGCCAAGATGGAGAACGCTGGCAAAGGGTGGAGAGAAGGTGTGAGACTAGAAGGAAGGAAGTTTCCCTAAGAGTAGCAATCTACACATCAAAGGGATAGCATCAGAGAGTGAAAGAAAGGCTAGTCAGAGTCTTGGTCTCTCTGTCTCTCTGACTCTCTTGTAGTCCCCCTCTGAAGTCTGGAGGCTAAGACAGGCAAAGTCCTTCTCTTCCAACAGAACCTTCCTCTAGAGCAAGGAACCTTTCATCAATGAAAAAGGTATGTTCTGCTAGCCAAAGGTTCCATTAGTGGCACTAATTCATAAGTTCAGGGAGCGGTGGCGCAGGCTGTAAATGCAGCCTGCTTTAACATCTGGCCAAACATCTGTTCGAGCCCCACTGTGGCCGGAGTGAGCTCCCGGCCTACGTCCCAGCTCCCGCCCACCCAGCAATTCAAAAGCCCATTAAAGGGCGAGTAGATAAATGGGGACCTACCCCTTTCCCTGAGGAGTGTGGTGTGCGGCGGAGGCAAAGGAACAGCGATGATGGTGGCAACAGCGACGGCGGAATCCTGGCAGCAGAGACAAGGTGGCATGGCACAACGATGAAGCCAGTAGAGTGACCCCTGGTGGCCTGTGGAGATACAGCAGACAGCGGCTGTCGCTAGCAGCAGAAGGCGCGGAAGACGTCATCTCCCGGCGCGGCGGAGCCTACTGGACAGAGCCAAGGCCGGGAAAGACGAATCAACACGCCAAGAAAGCTGCCTCGCCGGAGAAGCACCACGAGAGAGACGTCCTGATGACCGAAGGAAGACAGCTGAGAGCCGAGGAAGCCGGAGGCCGGAGGCCAGAAGGGAGAGCCGCCACCACCGGGGTGCTAGGTAGGCTGACCCAACCCCTGAGAATGTGCCCATAGTTAGGGAATTACAAAGTGACTAGCACTACAAACTGTAAAACCGCCCAGAGACCCCCATGGGGGGGGGTTAGGGCGGTATATAAATCGAATGATAAATACAAAATAAATAAATAATCATACCATATATATTTTAAAGTATCTTTGTTGTTGGTGGAATTAGATTTTGCTCGTTCTGCTTGCTGCATTCTGTACACCGTGCTTTACCATAGATTTATTTAATTGCCTTCAATATTCTTTTTTGGCTTTCTGAGATGTCTAAATCATGGCCACGAGATTAGCTTCATAACATGTGTTTGCGTTGAGTCTACATTGATTAATGACAGTGTTGCTGGTATGCAGTTGATCTATGTGCACTTCCAAGGGGCTATAGATCTAACAGCAGCAGCTGTTTCATTGGGTGTTTCTTATGGTGCTGCTGTAATGCTGAAAAGCATACTATGTTGTGGGAAGAGCCAATCAGGAAATTCTTTATTATGTAATAATCATGTCTGGGATTTAGGGGATTATGATTGGTACCACTACCTTTGCTGCTGCAGCACTGAAGGATGAATTTGTGGCAAAGTAGCCATTTTGCTAAGTGTACTTTTTAACTTACCCAGTATTCATCGGATATGTTTAAGTACATTCATATACTAAAAATTCCCATGATAAATGTAAATGCCTTTTGGAGATATATAAGGAAGTGTGAGGCCTAGATTTGATAGAAAGGTAGAATAAATATTTTTAAAAGGTTAATAAATCAGAGAGGCTCCCTAGCAAATAGTATGGCAGTAGTCTAGCTTTTTTAGTAGTTGTCCCATATTAGGCGTATGGATGGGCATGAACTGAGGAGACGGAGGTTCATTTTGGTTCATGGGACCATACGAACCATTACCCTTCAGAGACCTTCCAGTTTACCAAACTGATTCATTTTCTGAGGTTCATGATACAATAGAACAGCTCCTCTGTGGGCTAGAGATGCCAGTCTTGCAGCAGTATCCAGCTGACTCTCCTCTACCTGCCCTCCAAGTTTGGTGAGGATTGGCTTTAGGGGGGCTTTAGCAGGTGCCCCCAGGAAAATGCTCTCTGGGGAAATCACAGCCAGTTACCTTCCCTCTGCCTCTAATGAACACACAGCATGTGTGGAAAACAATGGCTGTGTGTGAGCTTAACCAATGGAAAACAATGGCTGTGTGTGAGCTTAGGGTATATATCATTCTGCTCCCATAGATCAGAATGGGAGCTTTCTTATTTGAGGTCAGCGCTGCCTGTTGCACTTTGGATGGCAACTATTAGTGTTTCAAGGGCTGCAGAAGTCCAACCCCCATTTCTTTGACAATTAATTGATCAGTGTCAACATGTCTGCTGCACAAACCACCAACATGAACTGCACGAACCTCCATAAAAACCATGGAGGTTTGTGGGAGGTCCGTTACAGGTGCAATTGCATGACCCTTGGCTCATGAACCACAAACTGGCTGAGGTTTGTGCCCATCCCTACTCAGGAGTACTTACCTCAGAATTAAATATGAAATACATATCTTTCAGTTACCTATTAAGTCAAAGTTGTTCAACAACTGGATCTATCTTTTTGTGTGAATATATAACAGACCCTGTAAATTCCTTGTGTATAATTAATCTTATAACAGAGGGCATGGAAGAGTGGGAACCAAATTTCTGGTTTCTTTCTCTTGTTTACTTCCCAGTATGACAGGTGAAGAAAGGTTTTTCTCTGTGCTAAGAGCGCCAATGACATAATCACTGTCACAGAATCCCAATGCCTTCAAAAAAGAAGAGCTACACAACTGAGATGGATGGAAGAATCTCCTCACAAACTGTGCCCTGCTAAGATTATAAAAGGAGCCCTACTAGATACGAACCTCTGCATGACAGAGAGCCAGTGTAGTGGTTAAGAGCAGCGGACTCTAATCTGGAGAGCCAGGTTTGATTCCCCACTCCTCCACATGAAGCCTGCTGGGTTACCTTGGGCCAGTCACAGTTCTCTCAGAACTCTCTGTCCATCCTACCTCACAAGGTGCCTGTTGTGTAGAGAGGAAGGGAATGCATTTGTAAGCTACTTTGAGACTCCTTAAGATAGAGAAAAGTAGGGTATACAAACCTCCTCCTCCATCATCATCATCGGTTCATGCAGCCCAGCTCCTGTTTCTCACCCTGGACCCCCCCAGAAATGTGTCTAATCCTTCTGTTGAAGTTATCAAAACTTGTAGTCATCATGACATTTTGGGGGAAAGTGAGATTCACTGCCTGAAAAAATACTTTCTCTTGTCTCTCCTGAACACACTTCCCATCAATTTCATTTCATAGTTTTGTACCCCCAAGTTCTAATATTTTGTGAGAAAAAGAAAAAGAAAAAAAAAGTTTCACCAATGCTTAATGTTATAAACCTCTATGGTTCCCCACACTTAAATTGTCTTTTAAAAAAGAACTGAAAAGAACCACACTCTTGAGCCTTTCCTCATAGGGAAGGTGCCCCAACTGCTGGATTATTTCCTTTGCCTTTTTTTGGCACCTTTCCCATCATTCTGTCTGTTATTGCCCATTGAACCAGGGCTGGGGGTTGTCATTGAAGGCTTCTAGAAGGCCTCCCATCCCATCATTTTGATGGCATTTCACTAGTTTCCATTAAACAGTGATTTTTCAGGGGTGGTATCAGATGGGTTGAAGACGATTAAGTGCTAGAAATGTCTCACAATGGATTAATTTGTCCTTGCAAATTTGTGCATTAAAGAAGGTGACCAAAAACCCTAATGAAATCTTTAAAGGGAAGATGAATGTACCTCTTCCATGATATCTGTGAAACTGCAGCTCGTATGCTTTGCCAAGTAGTTGGCATTAGAAAAGTCTGTAACCCTTTAAAATAATGATGCAGTTAATCAGTTCTGAATTACTTTGGTATTAATGTGGATGTCATAAGTAGAGTGTTTTGGGGATTTCCGATTGATTTCATCATGGTAGAAATTGCTGCCAATAAATGCCAAAGGAAATTAATTTTTAAAAGAGTCCATTACTCGTAAGCATTACTTTATAACTCATTGTTATAAATGCACCCCCCACACATAATATGCCAACTGTAAAACTTTTTTGAAAATCTGACACAAAAATGACTGTTAACTGTTGCGCAAAGAGGCACAGCTGCCTGGGATAACATTAAGTTCCTTGCTTGAGCTCTACATGACCAAGATAACCCTTCTAAGCTCCTAAAAAATATGAGAACTTTTTTCTATTATATGTCCATTTAATTATTATTCCCACCAATTTATTCTCTTATTGACGGCCAGATTAATATCTCACTTCTTTCACAGATCCCTCACTGTTTGTTACCTTTTTATTGCTAACAGCTTCCCATCAGGAGTCTGAATGATAGTATAAATTAATGAGAGACATTGATGATGCTACCATTTTGTAGCAAGTTGTTGCCCTAACGTTTCACTGCTCATATGAGCAGACTCCTCACTAGCAGTTTGTGTTCACCATCTTCCCTGTTTGTTGCTGCTTTTGTGTCATATTTTCTAGCTGGTACTTCTTTTTTCCCCGTTTGGTCACATGGTAGATCATTTAGCAAACAGGGATCAAATGTATGAGAGCAAATAGAATCAATAAGGAAATGCTTATTGGATCAGTCCCATGGGCAATTATCCTGTCTCCAAGGAGCTTGGAGTTAGTTTACATAATCCTCCCTTCATGTATTCCAACAAACCTGTGAGGGAGGTAAGTCTGAAAGAGAGACTGAGGTCCAATCTGCATTGGTATTTCCCACCGTTGTGAAAATGATCTCACGTCATCTCACAAACTTCTGTCTACATTTGATGCCGCATCCACTCTCCTGTTGTTTCATCTCAGCATCAGCTGTTTGTATCATTTTATGGCCATTTAGTAGTGACTCCAATGTCACTACAGAGTCTCACCGCCTTATCTGAATGTGGTTTTAAGGTGGTACAACTGCTCCCCCCCACCATCGAGCCGCTGTGAGCAAAAAGCAGACAACTGGAGCTGAATTCTCCCCCCCCCATCTTTTCTAAGGAGATACGCAAATTGTCACAAACAAGTTAGCTGAAAATCCAGTCGTATGCATTTAAAAGTAGCCAGGGAACATTTTTCTGCAATCTTTTTTTTTGGGGGGGGGGGGAGTTGGGAGCACGCTCACCCCTGAACCATTTGTTATTTCCTGGGGCAGTCTCCAGAACACCCTGCCTAGCAACTGCTGGGTGTTTTGTGTTTTTTACCCAGCTCGTTCTGTCTTCCCTGCCCCCCCCCGCTTCCCCCTCTGCTAGGTCACTCCCTTTTACTTTCTCTGTGTGTGTGGGGGTCACAGGTGCTGTTTCCTCCCCACAGCACAACGCAGCACCCTGCCAGTGCCCCTGGGAGGCCGCTCTTCCCACCTCTCTCGCGCACTCTCCCTAAACAGCTTGCATCCTGATGCAGACAGAGGAGAGCTTTATACTGAGTCAAATGGGAAGCCAGTGCCACAGCAGCACGGAACAGCTTTACATAGCAAATGCAGATCAGGCCTGAGTGCCCCAAGGTCACCTTTGCTTTATGCATTGTGACTAAGTGGGGATTTGATCTGATACTTGGAGAACTAAACCATGCCGCCTTGACACCATGATTTCATAACTCTTTATTGCAGGCAGAAAGTTCACAAAAACTAGGGGCTATTTAGAACTTGGGGGGACATTCATGATTTTAGACATATCCTTCTCCCTATTTGCAATGGTTCTGACAGCAAGTAGATGTTTATACTGCTTACTCTATCCTGAGGATAAAATCTCAGATGTCTCCCCCAGCCTTACAAAAAGAACAAACAGTAAATAGGAATCAAACGAAACAGTAAAAGGTTGGATGATGGCCATCAGACACAGCAGTATCATTAATGCATGTCTGAGATGTATTTCATGCAGATATCATAAAATATACCTATATAAAGTTATCTTGTTGGGAGTGCTGTTTCACATCCTTAAAAAGATAGTGGCTTGTTCAGAACATTTAATATAGCAGTGGATTAAAGGTTAAGAATCACTGGGCTAGCTGATGATATCACTGAGGGTAAGAGAAGCCAACTGAAGACAGAATCAGAGATAGAACTGAAAATGAATAGGCAAGCTTCTGCATGAAACAAATTAAGAAGCAACTTTTCAGCATTGCCTCAAGTGTTCCTGAAATGCAGTGGGTAGTTTTGGCTCATCCCTAAATGAGATTTCCTTCTTTATTCCCCATTAAAATTTCCATGGTCAGCAAAATTTAGATATTACAGATGAAATAATGAAAATGCATATAGTATATGGAGAGTTTTGTGAGCCACAGTTTGTTTTAACCTCATACATCGCCTAGAATCCCACAATTGTGGGGATTCGGTGGTTCAAAAATATAATAAGTAAATAAATAAGTTTCATAACGCTCAGTTGAATATCATGAATGCAACATAATTTTCACAATAATCACTGTCCCAGAGACTTTGGGAACAGAACATACCTGCATGTAAGCTTACATGTCCTGGTGGAACACCTGGGGTCAAAAATCTACAGTCACTGAAATGGTTTTTAAGCAGACTCCTAAATCTGCAGTCATCAACTGCCACCACTCCACTAGGCTTTCCTTTTCAGTGCTCTAGACATTTGGTGGTGCCTCTGGTCCTTATGTAATATAACAGTTTGTCCATTCGCCAATAAAGTGTAGAAGAACAGTCTTTCAGTGCATAAGGAGGCACACATGTTCAAATTCATAGACATTAATTTAACAGACAAAACTTTAATAATTAGGAAACTGGATTGCTTGACATTCAAAACAGAAAACAAAATCTGTAATGAGCCATGTGTGTGGGCACATGCATGTGTAATTATGGAAGTCTGAGAATTAAAAATCTTTTTTTCCCCATGGCTAGCATTGAAGGTTTGGAAGGAAGACAAGTTCTATAAAAACTGACTACATTCTCTTCATGAGAATGGAAAAGCAGGAATAAGAACTTTACCCCCTTCCCACTCCCCCCAAGAAGTAAGCTAAACCAATCAGAATCATACAGGAAACTACAGAGCTTCTTATTAAAATAGTTTAATAGGAAAAGCCCACAAAACCAGCTGGAAGAGGGGGAAAGCACACTTGTAAGAAATTTTCTTTTTTCCACACCAGTGAAGGGTGATATGAATCTAACAGTGCAATCTTAAAAACACTTCCTGGGAGTAAGCCTCATTTAATAACTTTGTTTAGGATTCTGAGTAGATCTGCTTAAGACAGCACTGTACATGTTTACCATTTAGGCAGACCTGGAAGGAAATAGTTCCTACTTGATGCCCTCTTAGAGAGGCTACCCAGGAACTTTGGAAATCCTGCAATATGTTGAACATGGATTGGCCAATAGTTAGAAAGGGAGTACAAATAAAACAAACCAACAAACACAGAACAGAGCACTTCTGACTTCCAAAGTTTTGCCTTTTGCCAAATGGAAGCATCAGGATGGCCAATGTAAGCACACGTCATCGCTTTTAACCCGCTCAACAAACAAACATTTACAGACATTATCTCTCTCTTGTTCTGATAGCTGGATTGGGACAGATTGGCCTTGTCAACTCAAGATGATTCTTCAAAGAGCTATGAAAATGTCCCCAAAAAAGTTCTATAATTTGCATCACTTTAAAAAAGCTTTCCCCACCTTTCTAATCCTGTTCTTTTCAGGTAATTTTCCAAGGTAAAATCTAGAGTGTGTGTTCCTTGTTACACTTGTGGTTAAAACGGTTGGCATAATTCATGACCAAAGGGAAAACAGATTCTATTTGCTCCAGCATAATAAATATTTTAGCAACTATATGAAGGAAAAGAATAAGTTATTCACACTGGCATTTACAAAGAGTGGATGAACAGCCCAGAGTGCTAGAAATCATTTAATTTGGTGAAATAATTTATTGTATAAGGGAAGGAATGTAAAAACTGTAAAAGATAAAAATGTGCATACCATGCATGGATCTGATGTTAATCAAATTTATGCTATTTTTTATCAAACTGACTTGTAAAGTTAATTAAAAAATATTTAACTAGCTTTTAGAACCATTTTTTTTCACTTGACAAGATTTTTGCATGACCAGCAGCTGGAAATACAAGTTGGATACAATTATGGGGGGAAAGAGCTTTTAAAATACCTCAATAGCTCAAACACAAAGGGTTAGATCCAGTCAGTTTTATTGCTCAGTCTTGACCAGTTCTCCTCCTTCTCACAGCCTTTATCCTACATGGCATTTATCTGTGCAGGTCCCATGAACCCCAGCATAGCCCTTCTGGTAGTCAAGTGCAACATCCTCCTCCATTTTTCACCAATGGAAAAGTTAATTAGCCTTCTGCCCAAGAACCATGTTGAAGGAGCACCACTATAGCTCCAATTTGAAGAGTCAGTCTCAACATATCCAACTTTATGTTTCCAGGAATGAGATGTTGTTGTTTAGTTGCACAGTCGAGACCAACTCTTCGCGACCCCATGGACCACATCACGCCAGGCCCTCCTGTCCTCTGTTATCCTCCAGAGTTTGCTCAATTTAATGTTTGTTGCATTGATAACACTGTCTAATTGTTTCATCGTTTGCCATCCCCTTCTTATTTTACCTATAATCTTTCCCAGCATCAGTGTCTTCTCCAGTGAATGCTCCCTTCTCATTTGGTGGCCAAAGTATTTGAGCTTCAGCTTCAGTATATGGTCTTCCAGGGAATAGTCAGGGTTGATTTCTTTAGGATTGACTGATTTGATCGCCTTGCAGTCCAAGGGACTCTCAAGAGTCTTTCCCAGCACCATAATTCGAAAGCATCTGTTCTTCGGCGCTTGGCCTTCCTTATGGTCCAACTCTCACAGCTCTACATTACTACTACATCATTGCTTTGACCATACAGACTTTTGTAGGCAGGGTGATGTTTCTACCTTTTATTATGCTGTCTGGGAGTTACAATGTACCTAATGGCAGGGTCAGTATAACATAACACCCCAGCTGCTTGAGGTAGCAGATACCCTGTTGGCCCCTCCTGTTCACTTCATTCATTTTTCATGAAACAAACAAAAAAAATCCTCGAGAAGAAAACTTGATGGACTAAACCATAAAGACCTTCATGACCTAGGACCCAACTATCTAAAGTACCACCTCATACTATATGTTCCCACATAGGAGACAGGGGGTGGAGACATGGGGGGTGCTATTAGTAATGTTTTGATATCACTATTGGGGAAAGCCCATAAGTGATGTTAGTCTGCTCTAGGAATTACCAGAAACTCTATGGTAAAACCACAGAATTCCAGGCTTTTTCTAAAGAAGATTGAAACCACTTCCAGAGATGACATCATGCTGTTGGACCAATAGCCCCCCCTTTTTTTGAGTGGCAAAGGGAAATGGGAGCTGGGGGCTTGTCAGCCCTATTCCCATGTGACAGCTTCAGTCTTCCCAGCACTCATGAATATCTCTTTATCTAGGGCATGCTGTGCAATGGTCCAGGCTTGGGATTTTTTCAGAGCTGCCTGATGTCTGTACAACAGACTCCTGCAAGATGTCGGGGGGGGGGGCTCTCCCTCCCTGGGTTTTTTTTTTTGTGAGAATGTAAGATAGAATTGTTCTGTGGAACTTTTGGAGCAGCTAAAGCAAAGGGGAAATATCCCATATTGTGCATAAGTTGTTTCTAGATTGGTTTTTAATATGGTTTTAATGTTTACTCTTATTCATGCCCATAACTGCAAAACAGAAAAAGATGCTCAGCCCTGATCTCCTTTAGATGCCATGAAGATGTGGTCCTCTGCTTTCCTACCCTACTAGAGATGCCTCTGGTCTTGAACAGGCTTTTGTTGTTGTTGTTGTTGTTCAGTTGCACAGTCAAGTCCGACTCTTCGGGACCCCATGGACCAGATCATGCCAGGCCTTCGTGTTTTCCGCCGTCCTCTGAAGTTTGCTCAATTTCATGTTCATTGCATCTATGACACTGTCTAACCATCTCATCCTTTGCCGTCCCCATTTTCTTCGACTGTCAATCTTTCCCAGCATCAGGGTCTTCTCCAGTGAGTTTTCCCTTCTCATTTGGTGGCCAAAGTATTTGAGCTTCAGTTTCATTATCTGGCCTTCTAAATACCTGCAAACAGAGGAGAAATAAATTCAGCCCAGATCATATACAGTTGCTCCTAGCAAAGTATTCCCCACCTTGCTTCCCTGCTATAATGCCTTTGGCTAAATCCATGGTGAATTTTGCAAACAGTTTTAATGACTTTATTACATTCCTCCAAGAGGCTCTGGCAGCATACATGGCTTTCCCTTTCTCCCTCTCCTTGCAACAACCCTGTGAGGTAGGATAAGGTAAGGAAGAGTCTCTGGCCTATGGTGGCTGAACTAAAAAATTAAGATGTAAGGCAATAGTCTAATAGTTAAGCCGTCCTGATTGCATATGGATCTTATTTATTTATTTGATTTCTAGACCACCCTCCCCTACACGCAGGGCTTAAGGTGGTGAACAATGCTTCAAAAATACAGCATACATCAATCAACATATCAATATCCTAACATAAGAACATAAGAGACGCCAATGTTGGATCAGGCCAAAGGCCCATCTAGTCCAACACTCTGTCACACAGTGGCCAAAAATACCAGGTGCCACCAGGAGGTCCACCAGTGGGGCCAGGACATTAGAAGCCCTCCCACTGTTGGCCCCCCCAAGCACCAAGAAGACAGAGCATCACTTGCCCCAGAGCCCCTATCTATACCTTGTGGCTAATAGCCACTGATGGACCTCTGCTCCATATGCCTATCTAATTCCCTTTTGAAGCCGTCCATGCTTGTAGCCGCCACCACCTCCTATGGCAGTGGATTCCATGTGTGAATCACTCTTTGGATGAAGTATCCTGTCCTTATATATAAACATGTCTTTTCATGGCAACATTCTATGCTTGCCAAAATCAGTTGGCTGCCTGAACTGCCCATCAGAAGATGTGCCTGAGTCCTGCCCACAGAGCCAGCTCCTACCAAAACTCCAATTCGAACAGTTTACCTCAGCAGCTGAGCAGCCATTTGCCTGACCAGCCTTCTTCAGCTGTCAGGAGATCAGTGGAAAAGCAGCTGTGGCCGTTTGCCTCCAACCATTCTTCAGCCCTCAGGAGAGCATTGCAGCAGGTAGGGCCCATCCCCCCCAGATGGATTCTGAGGCAAGCCGGTGGGGCCTGGGGGGGTGGGAG
>NW_015172023.1:531581-577391 GCF_001447785.1 Gekko japonicus | reverse complement strand
GTGGCCCAGTTCGGCGGGGGGAACCATATGTTCCCCCCCCGACGATCTGGGCCACGGCCCCAACGTGAGCAACGTGGCTGCGTCACCTCTGGTGACGCAACTTCGGGGGGCGGAGTTCCCCCCGGGGCCCGATTCCTCCCCCGGGCCCACTTGGCAGCCCTAGTCATCTACAAGGAGATCTTGCAGTCCTCATAATCATTACATCACATCCCTCTTAAAAATGCCACTCAGACACTATAAGCCATATAGAAACATTGCTTGATGGCAACCACTGCTGTCCTCAACCACAGGCCTGGTGAAACATCTGTCTTGTAGGCTCTGTGGAACTGTACTAAGTCCCTCAGGGCATGGATGTCATTAGGCCAAAATGGCCTGGCTCAGGTCAAGGACAGCTGGATCTGGTTGAGGACAGCTGGATATTGCGCAGCATTGATACAATTTGTATGTAGGATGTAAATTATTTACACTCCCAGTGTTAGCTTATTGCTACCCAATGAAAACTGAAAAATATGTACATTTTGCAGGACAGTTTTGTTGCTACGAAAAAGAAAATGGTGCCAAAATAAGAACCAGAGGCCTTTTTGCCTGAGGCAAGGGTTCTTTCTAGTGGATTTGGGGAGGGGGAGTCAAAGGATGTTCCACAAGGCAAGTCACTATGGTACAGAAATACTTTAATTGCAAACAATAAAATAAACAACAATGTGTCAAGTCCTGGATGCGATCACTCTCACAAACACTCTTGTAGCAGCAAGATTTGTTAATTAGGAGGTAGAAAGGTTCCAAGCATAGACAGCTTCTGTGTCAGAACTGGAGCCCAGATGCCAGTTCCACCAATATACTGAAAGCAAGATATTCCACAAATGCCAAGCAACCAATCATTGCTCCCATTCAGCCCACCACACATCTGCCCCTGCTCTTGCGACTGCCCCAACACCTGCAAGCGAACGGTTATATTATCTAGAAACTCCCCAGACTACAAGGTCACACAGAACGATGAGATCATATACTTCCCAAGGTGTTCTCAACACACTTGGGAGGCCCCTGCATAAGAACTGCTACAAGCTGACACTAACCAAGCAAAACAGACAGCCATACACATCTACTCCCTACCCCAGTTCCCATCAGAGATGATAAACAGCAGTGAAGAAGAGCAAGGTTGTGTGCAACATAGGAATTGTAGAAGAATCCATGAGAATCCATAGCACAACCAATGGAATAATGAAATGTGGGACAATAACCCCTAATGCAACAGAACATGAATGTAAGAAAGCAGGAAATATTTGGCAAGCAAGGTCTGAGCTCTTCAGATCCTCATGGCCCTTCAGTTGCTGGGGGCTTCTTATAGCAACAATTTCCAGCAGCACCAATGAAATCCAACTGCTGCTGTTTCTTTTTCCTATTTATATAGCCTGCTTAGGTCCATCATTCTAGCATAAGTACCACCTGGCAGGCATGCTGAGCCAGGTTCCAGTACTTGCACTTGATGTCCCCTTATTAGGAAGGGAATTGATCCTGCAGCCATTTGGATACCTGAAGTTCAAATAAGGTCCCTTGACAGCACCATTCCCTATTCCTCCTCGACCCTTTCTTCTCTGATGGCACTACACACAGGTTCAATTCATTCAAGAAAGAAGTTAAATGAGTGAAAAGTGGGATTTTCAGGTTGACACAGCAAGCATAAGAAGTTTAAAGTGATCCCTAAAATACAGGGTAGTAGCCTTCTATAAGAGGGATATAAACTGTAACTACTCCAGGGCAAAACTACCCCCCCTAAAACTACCCCCCCCAAACACTTAATGACTGTACAAGCCTCAGCTCAGCCATTCTCTGACTGTTTGATTGTAATAGAAATGTAATTATATTGCAATTAGACTGCAATTTCTAAATGAGGATTTTTAAATTCATGAATCAAATTAGAGTACTCATTTTATTTGACAACTTCATTTACTATGACAAATAGCCTAAATTGAAATCACATGCTTCAAGAACACTCAGCAAACTTCTCAAAAGACACCCAGCTATACATTGATCTCCATGGGACTTAGAACCACATAATAGGATGCAGAATTACAGCCCAACTGATAATTCACAGTTCATTATTTTTCAATTTGTTAGTCCAGCACTTTGTAATTTTTACACTGCCATTTGTGACTCTGCAATTTGTACTCTAGAGACCTAAGCAGCTTTGATTGCAAAGTCTTGCATAAAAGTTACATAAGCAGTGAATACAATATATAAAAAAAGAGTTCATGATATTCAGAAATGTCCTCCACTTTGAGTTCCATCATACTACTGGGAGTTTGCAGACCTCCCACATTCATTCCAAGAAGTGTCTCTGTTGGTAAAAGGACAGGAAATTGGAGAGAGGTTAACAGCTCTCAAGCATCACCCATCCTGTTGATGGCTCTCACAGACTTATGGTTTGGTTATGCAAATACTTCTAGAGAGCTGAGGAACATGACACCATGAAACCTAGAAAGTGGCAGAGATATGTGGATGCCAAATAGTAGGCTGCATCTGTTCCTAGAAATAACATGAAGAGGACTGACCCAAGGGGTGCTGGGCAAACAGAGGATATCGATTCTCCTGACACAAGGGGAATGAGGTTCATTTATTTAAGATAACAGAATGATAGTATAAAGGAGATACACAAAGGAAAAAGGGGATTTTCTATAATATATAAAAGCCAAGCCATGCTGGTGACAACTCACCTACTTTCCCATTGGCCACTGGGGAAGCTGCCTTGGAATCCTATTGGCCTGTCTCACCAGCTCCTCCGTTCTTACACCCCCACTTTTGAAGCATTGCACTGTGGGAATTGTATTTCTTAGCTGGCCTTACTGCAACCATAGCAAAGGGAATTAGAACTGCAGCTCCCAAGCTGGGAGTCCCAAGAGGTTGTGGGACATTAGCAGGGAGTCAGTTGAAGTGTTAATCAATTAAACTGTTAAACGGGGGTTGGGGAGAAAGGGAAGGCCTGGATGTCTCCCTGAATTACATCTCCCCATGGAGAACATGGTTGCTTTGGAGAGTGAGCTCTATGGCAGGATGCCTCACTGAAGTCCTTCAACAATCCCCCCCCAAGTATTGCCAACCTCCAGGTCGCACCTGGAGATCTCCAGCTATTACAACTGATCTCCAGATGACCACGATCAGTTCTCCTGGAGAAAATGGCTGCTTTGGGCAGTGGACTCTATGGCATTATATCCTGCTGAGGTCCCTCCCCACCCCCACCCCTGCCCTCCCCAGGCTCTACCCCTCAAATCTACAGGTATTTCCCAACCCAAAGTTGGCAACCCTGTAACTGGCTATGGAACCACTTTCCAGACCCTTAGAACCCAGGAAACATGGCATAGGAGGAGGTGCTTTTCTATGTTAGCTGCCACTGCACAACCCCAAATCAACATAAGTCAGGGGTGGAGGGAAGCATACCTGTCACTATGCAGCTCTCCTCCCATACTACCCACTCGGGGCAGCAAAATGACTTGAGACAGCCCTGGCTTATAGCTAAGCAGAACGAAGAAAACATGGCTCTCCTCCTTCTATTTCCCCCTTTTCTCCACTGCCCCACTAGCCACAGCCGGGACACACACTTGGAGGCTCTTTCTAGAGCTTGTTGTATTTCTTTCCACAATGAGCCTTACTCCTAGTATAACATAATTGTGTATATCAGAGATAATTATTTATAACAGAGAGTATAAAATATATAATATTTCTCCCCAACCCCCCTTCATTATAATTTTAAGATACTGTCTATAAAATACAATGATATTTACTTACGTTGGGCTATATATATATTCAACATTTTAGATTTCAAATTTCATAACTAATCTGTTTTGCGATTACATTATTGGTTTTATCATTATTACATATTCAGTATTATATATTTTCACCACTTCTGCATACTCACTATTACTTTTAACAAATAGGTAATATATCAAAGTACAAAAGGAAGGTCAATTATATATCTCATAATACAAACATAAAAGATGTTTCTGTTCAAGATCCATTTCCTTATACATTTGTATTAAAGATTTTACATTTAACACCATTCTGCTTCTGCATTGCAATACATTTATATACAGTTTTTTGAACTATTTCTCCTTCTAAATTTATCTCCAGCTTGCATAATACACACTCCACCTCTCCTCAAATTTCGTAATTGATCTGTTTCTCAAATAACTTGTTACTTTCACCATCCCTGCATTTTCAGCAAGTTTATTTTCCCATTCTTCTAAGTGTGGACAGACATCTAGTTTCCTTTTTGCTGTTTAGATAATTCTAGCCACTGTCACCATGTATTTGAATATCTCTTCCAAAATTTTGGTAATTTATTAAGCAGCGTACTTAATAGTATATTCTTCGCTTCCATGGGGAATTTAAATTTAAATATATTCTGCATTTTTCCATGTATTACTTTCCAATATCTCTTTGATTTGGGAATGAGGTCCATTTTGGCCGATTCCACCTGGGGATAAGTAGCAGGAAGATCTCCGTCACCAGAGCTCCATCTCGATGGCAGCCATTACTACAAGGAGCTAATAATGGGATAGGCAGCCCAGACAAATGGATGACTGATCAAATCCTATCCCTCTAAGTGTAAATAGCTTAGCTTAGAATAACAACAGCCCAGGTATATCGAGAGGGGGAACAGAAGATTGCATGCATGCACCTTTACTTTGAAAAGAGTATGTATATGGACATTTTCTTTTTAATAAATCTCTACTTATTTAGGATATTGGAAGTTCTTTCTCCATAATTAAGTTAAGCCCCACTCAAAAACAGGGAGGTGGTTGGTCAATAGTTCACTAGATCCACAGAGTGTGCAAGTGTGATACACTGTCTCTGTGGTAACTAATAAGAAGGCAGCAGATACAGCATGTAATCAGCAATGCAGTGCAGACAGAGTGTTAGGAGTGTTGGCCCTCTTAGTGGAAGATACTTAAAGACCAGCTGGCAGCAGTGTAAATACCTAGGAGAAGCAGCTGGGTGGGCTCCAGACATAGCCATGCAACCAGGCAGATATCCAGGATAGTTGCTGAGGGTCTCGACATCTTGGAGGACCCAAAACAGAATGCTCTGCCTGGGTCAGCAGGGCCATTCTGCAACATTAAAAAAAAAAACCTTTATGAACCAGATGGGCAAGTCTGGAGTTTGGAGCACTTGTTCTTTGACATTTATTTTAAATATACATTTTAGTGGCAGTAATTTGGCTTTGAAAACCCCCTTTTTCCTTTAGTCCTTTACACTAAAGCCAGTATCTCCTAGTAATGCTAAGTTGCCACAGCAAGCAATCTGGTAATCCTAGTGCATGTAGATACATTCATACATATGCACTGGGCTGCCAAGAGCCAGCACAGGCCCCTGACAGAGGTTCCCACTGGTCTTCTCTCAACCCACACCTATGAAAACAAATCACCAGGCTCTATGCCCCCCCCAAGTGATCAGCACCCCTGGACTTCTGGCACCATGGTCCCTCCAGTGGCCCTGTGGGAATGCTGGTTCTGCCCAGCATGTTGCCGGAGCAATGGCTGATAGAGAATGATAGTGAATTACTAGGACTAGTAACCAATCTGTCCCTAGTTCTGTTCCACCAATGAAAAATTAAGACTGGATCCAACTCATTGTTTATACACAAGGAGAGCTATGAATCAGATCACACCCACTGGTCTCACCCCAGCTACAGAAGCAAACATGTATGCATTTGAATTCCAATAAATTGCATCTGTATCCTCCATTTTTGTAGAATGCAGGCCACACATAGAGATCCTGTGTCTTGGCATGGTCTTTGGGTGCATGTAAATAGGTTTCTCTGCAACCAGGGCCTTGGATGCCCTGACCTGGATAGCCCGATCCCATCAGATCTTGGAAGCTAAGCAGGGTAAACCTTGGCTAGTATTTGGAAGGGTGACCTCTAAGGAATACCAGGGCTATGATGCAGAGGCAGTTAATGGCAAACTGCCTCTGAAATATATCTTGCCTTCAAAACAAGTCTAGCTTGCCTCCTAGTGATGCATAATGCAAAAAAAAAAAAGAGCTACATCTGACTGCCAGACAATCTTAGGATCTCCTGGCTATTCTACACATAATACCATACAATGTTAATTAGGGCCTTGAATCTGTAGAACACAGAGCTAGCAGATGTGAACACTCCCAGCCTATTCACTTGCCAACTTAATGCTTTAGTCAGTTGCAGTTACACCTCCTAATCCAACAGGGTACACTTACCTAATTCTGTGCTGGATTGTGGCCAGTTCCTATGACGATAAATATAATGGACATAAGCTATTAGAAAAAGATATACCCCAATGCATTCTGCCTTTGCAAACTATTTTTCCTCTGTAAAGCAGAGTCTATAGTGTGCCAAAGGAAAACAGTCTGAAACTTGAAATGCAACCAGAATATAGGATGGCATAGTTGGCTAATTCAGCTAATGGAATCTAAGAGCAGGAAAGTGTGGAAGTTATAATAGCAGAAAATTAAGGCAGTTCTGCTTATAGCGGAATTGTATACAATAAATGCTATAATTTCATACAAAGTGGAAACAAGCATGAAGCCTTTAACTGTACATTCACACATGAGAAAAAACCCTTCTCATTTGGGTCAATTATCATATGAATGGAAAAAGAAGAAGAAAAAAGAAGTTGTTATTGTATGCATGTAGCAGAGCAAGGCCATTTAATACCATATAAGCAGGAAAAGATTTTTTTCCCCTAGAGAACCCAAATGCTTTGAAATGAGGGAGGAAGGTTAAATGAAACAACCCAAGGGGGAGGGAGTCAGGCAGCCTAAGGAAAGCCTTACACAGACTCAAATGTGCCACAAGCAAAAAGCGAGAACTAAACTGCACACAATCCATTGGCTGTGTGGGTGGTAAAAAGACTGCAGCAGGCAAGTCAAATGTCTATTTTAGAGAGAGAGAGAGAGAGAGAGAGAGAGAGAGAGAGAGAGGATTAATAGATTGACAGACAGACAGCTAGATGGATGATTGATAGATATATAGATAGGCCCCATTCACATGGAGGATTTGCCGCGCTAAAGGCATGAATGTCAGGCGGATTTTCAAGGCACGATCACACCGCAACATCTGGGAAGCGTAGCGCACCTGTGGCCAACCCGTGGTGTCCCGCCGAAGATGTGCAGTAAAAAAGTACCTCGGAAAGTGCGCTAGTATCCGGAAAACATGGAACAGGGGTGGGCGTCTGATAGTAGGAGCACTAGTATCCTGTGGCATCCAGCGCCCGTCTACATCCCATTGCAAACCAGGTGTTTTTCATAAGTGCATGCGCACAAACACGAAACACTTGCTGTGCCGCTTCTTTGCCATGCTCCAGCATTGCCATGTGATTGCCAGCTAACAGCCTAAGTGCAAAGCCTCGGGGTGAACAGTGATCGGGCTACCGTGCTTTATTTTGCTCCGGGGTGAACAGCCGCACCTCGGCCCCCGCGTTATCTGGCCTATGTGACTGGGGCGATAGATAGATAGATGATAGATAGATAGATAGATGATAGATAGATAGATAGATAGATAGATAGATAGATAGAGTGAGTGAGTGAGTGAGTGAGTGAGTGAGTGAGTGAGTGAGTGAGCGAGCTACCATATGGCATTCACACCGTTTGGAGGATGATGCTCCCAGCTGGAGGACAACAACAACAAATTTATTCACAGCAAAAAGCCAGCACTCTAATACAACAAACTAACTCAAACTAAATTCATACAACCACAAGCATAAATGAAATATATAAAACATAAATCACCTGTAGCCTCTACCCCCACACACAGAGAGATAGAGGTTTACAGAGGGATACTAACACAGATTAAAGTCCCAGCACTGACCCTCTCTGCCACAAGCCTTCTTCCACAACCAATTAGTGATGCTCAAAGACCCTCTAGTTCAACTTGTGTCCTGTTCTTCGGTTGCAAACACAGACCTGATGTTTTGACTGTCAGTTGGATACTTGATTGGTTTGTAGGTGTTTGGCAGGTTGTTTCACTGTATACTTTCTTAACCATGCAGTACATCACAACTGGCTTTTCGAGCATCTGCATTTTCACACAGCATGATTGAGTTCTACTATTCCCCCGATAATTGCTGCATATCTGCTCCACTCAGCAGGCAATTGTTTAAATAGATGATTAGATCACTCCCAGATCAGTCATCAATAAATGCTGTGTTTCAGTAAAATCCTACCCTCCGATGTTCGATTAAGTAATCTGTAGCAATGCCAATGACCACCAATCAATTTGAATTGGCAGCATATTTGCACATGCACAGTTTAGGGAAAACCAGATGCAAACCAATTTGGCAGCACGACAGCTGAAGGTGTTTGTGGCAAAATTCACAGCATCCCTAAAAACAACAAGGGAATGCCAGCCTCTGGTTGGGACCTGGGGATCCCCTGGAATTATCTCCAGACTACAGAGATCAGTTCCCCTGGAGAAAATGGATGCTTTGGAGGGTGGACTCTGTGGCATTGTACCCTACTGAGGTCCCTGTTCTCCCCAGGCTCCATCCCCAAAATCTCCAGGAGTTCCCCAAAGCCTGGATTTGGCAACCTTACTCCCTCCATCCCCCGCTGGTGGCCAGGAGGGACCTGGCAACCCTAAAAACACCAGAAAAAGAACACATATAGTCTCCTCTCTTCTACACAACAATCCAATCTACTTCTCATTTTCCCTCATCTCTCAGCAACCCTTCACAGAACCAGATATCCCCCCCCCCACAGCACAATGGAAGCAGGCAGGTTTTTCTCTCCCAAATATGCAACTTGATTTATTTATAAATTAAGATATGTGTTTGTATGCATAAGGCTAAAGAAGGACCATTTCTCCCCCAAACTCCTCTTGCCTGCCATGTCACATCCCTGAACATTTCTGCTAGAACTCTGGCAGTTCGAGCAGCCAGGGATACAAGGAAGCAGCTGCTACTGAAAGCAGCCCATTGGCCCTTCACTTCAATTGGCTTGGGGGGGGGGCAGTTCAGGAGAGAAACAAAACAATCAAATTAATCTAAATAATTTTTTGTCAGTTTGTATACATGCATCATTTTTTAAAAATATGATGTTATGTGATCAACAATTACCATTTTTGACAGCACTATAACTCACATGGCATGAAAATGCAACAGCGTATTCATTTATTTATAAGTTTGGGGTCCGCTTTGTATGTGGTGCTTACTCTCAGCTATAAGTTTACGATTAACAAAAGGAAATACTTCTTTACACAGAGAGTGATTAAAATGTGGAATTTGTTGCCAGAGAATGTAGTACTGTCCACAGGAATAAACAGCTTTAAAAGAGGATTAGATAGATTCATGGAGGATAGGTCTATCAGTGGCTCCTACCCACAGTGACTTAAGGGAACTTCTACATTCAGAGGCACTAAACCTCTGAATCCCAGAGCCAGAAGGCAACATCAAGGAATGGCCTGGGCCTCTATGCCCTGTTTTTGGCCCTCCAGAGGAACTGATTGGCAACTGTGTGAGACAGGATGCTGGACTAGATGGACTATTAGTTCGATCCAGCAGGGCCAGTTTGGTGTAGTGGTTAAGTACTCAGACTCTAATCTGGGAGAACCGGGTTTGATTCCCCACTCCTCCACTTGCACCTGGCTGGATGACCTTAGGCAAGCCATAGTTCTGATAAGAGCTGTCCTTGAAAAAGAGCAGTTTCTGTTAGAGCTCTCTCAGCCCCACCTACCTCATGGGGTGTCTATTGTGGGGAGGGGAAGGAAAAGGAGTTTGTAAGCCGCTCTGAGACACCTTTGGGTAGTGAAGGGCAGGGTATAAATCCAACCTCCTCCTCCTCCTCCTCCTCCTCCTCTTCTTCTTCTTCTTCTTGTTCTTGTGTTCTGCATTCCACTGCTCAGTGAGTCATCTCACTGAACACCCCACCCCACAAAACAGGTAACACTGACAAAAAGTGAAGTCTGAGGGAAGGAGGCAAGTCCACATGCTTGACAAGTCTGCCTTTTGGCTGCCATTTTTATAGGGAGCAATCCCAAGTAGGTCTACTCAGAAGTAAATCCCATGTTATTGAATGGGATAATGTCCATATGATAACATTCACAAATGCTTAATATGTGAGACAATGGTAGAAAATGTCTCCATCTCATATTTCAAAGAGTAACTACTAGAAATAAAATGATAGAATCATCTGTGTTATCCTGAGATCCTGGTAGAGTGCATGTATCTGGCCATGTACCACCATCTCTGGGCCTCTTGGCACTTGAGACTTTGTATAGACAGACAGACTGCAGATTAGTGTGTTATTTCCCCTTAAAATAATGAAACAATTGTTTTAGAAGGGTTGAGTTCTATTAACTACAAAGGAATAGACTGAATGCAAGGCAGAGATTGATTGATTTATTAGAATTTGTTTTTTAGTCACCACTCACCTGAAGGGTCTTGTAGCAACTTACGACATTAAAACCAAGAAAGTGAAAATGACATAAAAACAAATAATAAATATAAAATCATTACTAAAATATTAAAATACATGGCCATCACCATGTCATTATTAAAACAGCTCAAACATGTGGTTACCCTCCAAAAGCCAACCTAAATTCAGCTTTTCATGCACTGTAGAGACTAAATAAGTCTGGCAGGGCATGGGTGGCATCTGAAGGTGCATTCCACAGGGTAGGGGGCACAACTGAGAAGGCCCTTTCTGCACTCTCCTTTTAATCCATGTTCACCGCGGTGTCCTCCAAGCAATTATGCACTAAAATTGAATTAAACCTTATTTTGATTCTGGGTTTCCCCCCATTCTGCATTACATTACCTCCCTTCAGTGGTCAGCCTGGTTTCAGCCTGTTTTTGCCCCGGGTTATTTGGATGCTGTTTTGCCATGGACTTAAATTGTCTCCACCCAAACAGTGAGAAAATCTGGAGTGGCAGGCAAATGCAGAAAGGGCATGGGAGGAAAAAGTGCAGCTCAAAACCACATTCAAATATCTGGGGCAATGCTGTACTGACTGCAAAGTCACCCCCGAACGGCCATAAAATGACCATAAATCTATGCAGAAGGTACAATAATATCCTAGGATCAAAGAACTCAAAAGTGGCATGGAATGTGGAAGCTACCATAAAACCTGATCATCAAAGGAAGTGAAAGCAGCATGCAATGCAGAGGGGAATTGCTGTTCCAATGTGGGTTTCATAAACAATGGAGGGAAAAGCCAATGCAGAATCAGCCAGTGTCAGAGCAATGGGGAGGATAACCCCTCGTCTCCTGAGTCCTAAAACATCTGTAAGCAAATATTTTGTCACTGTTTTTGAATTGATCAGTATATCAGCACAATTTCAGGTAGCTGTGTCCCAAACCAATGCTTTTTGCCCTCAGAATTTGAGGCGGGTCAGAATATTGTAGGACCTTATAACCAAGGCTCCCTTTTTGCCGTGTTAGTTCTACTGACACTGACAAAACCTGTTAGCTTAACTGTGCATTTAACTGTGTCCCGGTGATTTACAAGGGACTTACACATCCATGACATCTTTTGGATTCTGCCAATTTTGTGCACGACTCCCAGACCTATTGAAATCATTGGCAACAATGACCATCCTGTATAGGAACTGACGTTAGAGTCCCAAATGGATCACCGGAATATCTTTGTGATTTAATGTTTTAAAGGATCTGTTCCCCTTGTGAACACAAAGTCGCTAATAAGTCCCAGCATTTCCTGTCTGAACTCGTAAGTTCAAATAATTCCTTGCTAATGTGTGTTGCTAGTCAACCCACAAGAGCATCACTCTTCATTCCGGATCATACATCACGGAACAGTTTCTCACAAATATACCCCCCTCCCCCCGATCTCTTGTGCTTTGCTCAAGGACTTAATTATACCTGTCCCCGTTAATTCAAAGAGAACTTGCAAGATTTTCACTGAGGATTGTTTACTTAAATGGATGGATGTCAGTCAGAAATTTCAATAACCTGCTTGCCCAAAGAGATGAAAAGTTGCTCAGTAAAATGTGCATGGGCGAATGTGTGAGAACATGGCTTTAAACAATCATATACATCAGCAGCAATAAAGCCTTCAATATTTTAGGGTTTCTTCCAACAATATTAGAATAATATGGGAACTGCTGCAGTGCATCACCTTCTTCTACCACTCCAGTAACACTGAAAACCTGAGGCCAAGTGTGAGGCACCACAATTAGGTTGCTCCTCTGGACAGTATTGACCCATCAGCCCGATTCTCACTTACAGGATAGGCATGGGGGGATATCAATTGGTGTGTGAGTAAGGTGAGAGTAAGCAAGGGGGCACAAAAGAGGAGCAAATGAAGCAAAACCATCCCCCTTCTCTTGTCTTATCTATCTGTGCTATGTTTCTTTTACCATTTTTGTCCTAGCTTTGCCGATTTCCCAAAGAGAATATGCTTCATAACACTGACAGTGCAGTATTATAATACTGATTGTAACGCAATGCAATATCTTGTTGATCCTGTACCCCAAGATATAATAATAAGATTTTTTTTCTTCTTTCTGGTCGCTGGGGGAGGGGGGAGGGCATGATAAAAGGGGGGAGATTATGTGTTTGATGTTTGGTTATGTTACATAATATTGAAGAAAATGAGTATGAATGAATATGAATGTTAAACATCAATACAAATAATTAAAAAGATGTGAAAAAATAACACTGTACCTCGAGAAAAGGATTCTGTCAGTTTACTCCATGTTTTAGTGAAACAAAATGTTATTACTGCTCTTAACATTTAAGAATATAATTGAACATGTAATGTAATTTGGGATGGTAGATTTAATTGTAGTTCTCTGTTTTAGGGACAAGGAAAATACTCTACACAGCCAAGATGCTGTAAAGTTCGCTTCCATGCTAGGAAGGAGAGGTCTACGGATGGGATTCTCACAAATCAGGACTGCCTCCCCCCAGTTCAACTGGAAGAAGAAGAAGACGAAGAAGAAGAGATTGGATTTATACCCCGACCTTCACTTGGAGTCTCAGTTAAATTTTGCAAGCTAATTTAACAAACCATCTTTATATACTACTATGATCTGTAATTCCATTTCAGTGTCTGATGAAGTGTGCATGCACACAAAGGCTCACATCTTGAATAAAACTTTGTTGGTCTTAAAGGTGCCACTGGACCCTAACTTTGTTCTAGTGCAATCCTATGAACACTTTCCTGAGAGTAAACCCCATGGAATAAACCTAAGTCGGATTTTGAACAGACCTTGTTTAGGATTACTCTCTGACTACAGGAAGGTAAGATCAGCCTTGGGTGGGAAAAGGATTAGCCTCTCTCAGTTGCAGACTGTAGTTTTGTTTAAGACGGCCTTTGGTATATTTGACTGTGCTGGGTCCCTCGTTTTCTAAATTTAGTTAGCACATCTGAGACATCTCTGAATCAGCAGTCCTCACCCAGAGAAATGATCCTTCATCATCAGTGATCAACATCTCTGTTGTGTGCCTTTGCTGTTTACTGTTGGAGTCTGTCTCTATTGTCGAATCTGCATTTGCATTTTTAAATCAGTTTTGTGCTACTGTGACGCCGTCTTTCTCTATGCTTGTTTGAATGTTGTGCAGATGTGCAATGACAGTGGAGCCACCAGGAAAGGGCAATAAACATATGTGGACGTGCAAAAGTATGCTAGCACTGTTGAGGTGTGAAAACGACACCCAATGTAGACAGCTTTTTTAAAGACGGTGTCAGAAGGCTGGGACATGGATGGGAAAGACAAATGCAGATTTTACCTATATGCCCACCCCACCCCACCTCCACTCCATAATTTCTGCAGCCCAACTTTGCTGCCTGCATATGCAAGAAAAATTGTATCTCTATCCCCTACAGGGCAGATGTGATGGTTGCCTATTATAGGAAGGCCAAGCTGTGGCCTCAGTACCACTCTATCAGAGCCTTGTTTCCAACAACTCTCGAATGAACAAATGTTATTCAAATTCAGAGTATTTACTATATTTATTAATGGAAACTCTTCAGGTCAGATCTTGATTTATTAACTGCAGGTCCCAGTATACTTCTGTATTCACATGTGTCCTATCACCATGCTTCCTTTTTGGTGGAAAGAAAGTCATGTGGAGATGATCACATGTAAGTAATATTGTACACTCAGAGCAGTGATGCTCACAATGTGGTTTGTAGAGAGCCAACACTATAATCAGCATCAACAAAAATGAGCCATGTGGTTACTTCATGCTCCACCAAACTCACACATCCAATAATAGTAAACAAAATGATTAATATTAAATATATAACCACATTTTTTTTCAGTGCAACGAAAATAATTTCTATTTGTTGTATGCATTTACTTCTTGGCATTCTGAAATAGGTTCAAAGCAACCCTCCAGAAAGCAAGATTAGAAAAGCCAAAAGCAGCATGTTTAAGAATCATTTGTGGTTCTCAAGCTATGGACTGAGTTGCCATTTGCCAGGTGGGAGTGGATGAACTCCCATTTACCCTGTCCATCCCCCCTCCAGCGAGTAGCTGTGGGGAGGTGCTGGTGTCAGAGTGGCATTCTGTGATGTGACAATGTCATTTCTAGCCACATAATGAAATGACATGTCACTGGATGCTCTTGCATTCACCCAAAAGTCTATGGTTTTACCATAGAGTATGGGCTGTTTTAGATTTCAAATACATGTTAATTTAAGACACATTCTCACACATATCATTATACATTTAGGAAGAACAGGAAGCAAATAATAAGGTTTTAGACAAGAGGCCCAAAATGTTTTCTCTTGAGGATGTTCTTTTCTTCTTCTTTTAAAGTATAGAATGGAATACAATGTTTTGTTAAGCATTCAATTTCAGTCCCTGGGAAAGGCTTCCAACAAAATCCAGAGCATGCTGAATTCTATAAACATGGATACAGTTCTGCACCCAAAATCCCACTGAAATTAATTATGAATATATGAGAAATGTAAACAAGCAGGCAAGATACTCAAAGGAAACATTACCTATTATAATTATTGTATTGCCCTGTATAGCTGGTGAATGTGATTTAATATTCTGGCCTTCATCTGAGACTTTTTTTGTATGAGGTTAGGTCTGCAAAAGGTTAAGTACTTAATTATGCAAAATCTTATGGAAGAGTCCTACAGGATAGAAAAGTGATTAAACCAATCTAATACTACAGGAGTTTAATCAAGCTGTAGTGGAATTGTAAAGAACCTATATAGTTTAGAAAGAAAATGACATCTTTAGCTAAAGGTTTCAATCCATTTAAAAGAAACCCAGATCAAATTATCTGTTTTTTTTCTTGTTAAAAAGGAGAACAAACTTTATCAATTCTATTAGAGGTCTTTCAGCTTTCCCATAGGGTTAAAGGATTTGAGGTTAAATAAATAAAGTATAACATTGTGACTTCTCTCTCTAATCTTTATTCTGGGCCTTAAGTTCTCACCAGTAATAAGAGCTCAATTTCAAAAATGGGGAGATTCTAAATTTCAGAACTCTCTGGGCCCTCACAATCTGAGTCTAACCCACTGCCCTCTAAATGACTCATGCACTGACCCACATTTTTCTCAATTCCCTTTCCCATACCTTCCCATGCATACCAAACTTCAAGAAAAAGGAGAGGAGGAAACAAAATGGCAGTTGAGAAAGCTGGTGAAAGCCAAGGGCTCTTCCTAAGGTCAGCTGTCTGCAAAGAAAGTATTTGGACATAGTTGGATTCTCTGTGAACTGCAGTTATGGTTTGATCAGATGCAATTAAAAAAAAGGTATTTCTTACACTTTCCCAATCGTTAGCCAGATTATTCCTTTACTCTTCCTCACCTCATGTCTTGACAAGTTTGGGAGAAGTAGGTTGGAAGGATGCTTGAAGTCAAGAGGGCTGGTGCAGGAGTTCCACTAGACTAAGGCTTTGGGAGCTTTGGAATGCTTGTTCCAAATATCCTTCCCATTCTGTATAAAGATAGCCAAAACAGACAAATGCGCAACTCACAGTGGTGGTAAAACGTAGTCTGTGTTCTACCACTTCAGACTATATGTATGCGATGGACTACATTTAAAATTCTGTTTTCCTAATGCAGCAAATCAGAGAAGGGAGGTGAATAGTTAACTTTACTCTAGAATGTTGAGCTTGAGTGACAGGCTGCTCCTTTTCTCTGACTGGCCACCGCCAGCTAGGGGACATATAAGATCAGCTGTGTGCTGAGGGGAGAATGAGTTTGTTCTGTGTTCAATGGCAGTCATTGTTCAGCAAAGTAAAAGTTCAGCTACAGGAGTGGATGTCTGAAGAGTGTGACTAAAAGTCTGTCAGACAGGTTTACCTTTTGAATAAAGGGAGAGACTCCTGGTCTTAGCTGTGTTAAACATAACCTGAAGAAGAATTCCATCTAATAAGTCAGAGTCCAGTGTCAGCTAAAACTGAAGTATGTTTTCACACAGACACCAAGAACTGAGGTTTGAGATTTTGGCAAAGAGTGACTGGGTAGCAGATTGAAGATCCCAGTAAAGCCAAAAGGAATAGGATTGTGTTTTCATGGAAGAAATATAAGTCCTGTCCAATTATAAAGGGAATTGGCACTGAGGCAGTCCCTGGTCTATGGTGGAAGGAAATGAGTATAGACTACATAGGAGAAAGAAGACACATTGTGATTTCAGAAAAGAGGAAATAATTTGATATACTTTCCAGAAAAACTGAACAAGTTATTAGGAAACTATATGTAGAAACATTGTAACTGAAACTTAAGTACTCAGTCAACCATCTCTCACTACTAAGAACCAAGAATTTTAAAAAATAAGCTGCTACAACACCATTGTGTCTGTCAACTGAAAAATATATGTTTTACCAACATTTCCCTCAGCCTTTCCAATACCTGACTACCCCATACCATCCCTGCCTATTAAATAAAATCTTTATTATTGTTCACCATACACAATCTCCAGTGCCATTTCAAGTGATCTAAAAAGAGGGCTCCTGTTTTTTCCTGACAAGTTCCTGGGCTGGGCAAAAGCAAATCCAGATTCTGTCACAGGGCGAGACATTCAGATTTATAAAGCCACAAATATTATCACACTACTGGAGGCCAGCTCAGTACCTAAAGGGAACTAAGAATTTTGGCTGGAAAAATCTGCCTCAGAGTGCGGAGAATAATAGGACCTCATAAGGTCCCTCATAAGGTGAAACTAGATCCATAATATGGAAACTAGAACACTGGGGAGAATACTAGGTTAGAACTCTTGTCCTTAACTTTAAGGGTTTTTTTTTATAGTGAATGTTTTTGCATGGAAGAACATGACAAAGAGACACAGAATGTTAGCTATATTTTCCAGATCCTCTTGGAATCAATAGAACTTAATTTAATCACCACAAATGTGAATGCACAGTGACAAAGGACCCTTGCAAAATCACATTGCATTTATCAGGAGATCCATAACCCCTTGAAAGAATTGCTGTTTTGATCGAATAAGAGTGACCCAAGTATGATTTTAAAATATCTGGGAAGGGGATCGGGTCACACAGGTTTCCAATGTATGTTTTATATTAGGACTCCGGACCACAGATCCTCCTATATAGTGGCAGAAAGCTGTTTGTAACTATGGGGATGCTTCCAAAATATTTCTCCCTATGCAGATTTCTCCTCAGGTTTTTGAATTCTCAATTAGGCAACTGTTTAGCCCAAACAAGTTTTTTGTGTTTGCCATTATACCAATGTGCAAGTGCATGCCTATATGTATGCATCAATGAAACACAACAGAAAAGGAAAACTGATGCAATCATACACTTAAGTGACATCAAGACTGCTTTTTAATAGTCATGGTTATCAATGGACAAGTACCTATTGGGAATTCAGCTACAGCAATCTGCAAATGCCCTAACTATTGGCTTAGATAAACTGGAATAATAGAGGATCATAGTGGAGAGCAAATCTTGATAATCAAGGAACAAAATGGGGCCATCCCCTCCCTGTGATCAAGTTTTCTGAAAGAAGAGGGACTGAAATTTAATACCATTCTCAAAGCTGGAGACCTCCTGAAATGGCATGAAAGGAAGAGGATTTATAGCACATGAACTGAAAGAGTTAACAGCAACCCGAAGGACGATTGAAAAAAGCCGGAAGGAGAGGAATACAGAGGAAGCTCCTCCACGTTATCGGGAGTGTAAAAGTAACCAGCACGCAAAGAAGCGGTTCTGAATGCGCCCTGAAGAGACTTTTTAACAGTAATTCAAAGGAACATTACTAACATACTAACATAGAACTACTTGTGACCGGATTGAAAAAAGATACGGCAAAGGATGAGATGGTTAGACAGTGTCAGCGATGCAACGAACATGAAATTGAGCCAACTTCGGAGGACGGCGGAAGACAGGAGAGCCTGGCGGGAGATTGTCCATGGGGTCGCGAAGAGTCGGACTCGACTGTGCGACTGAACAACAACAACAGCTTAATTTACCAGTTAATATATCACTCAGCTTTCTCTTTCTCCCACTATATACCCCCCCCATCTCTCTTTTCAAGCGAAATACTTCCCCTTTTTAGGAGATCCAATAAAATCTTTATTAAAAAAAAAGTTTTCTGAAAGAAGAGGGTACAGAACAAATGTTGTTTTTAGATCTTAGGGTCAGAAAATATCCCACAGATATTCTGCAACCAAACTGTTACAGTTTTGAAAGGAAGTAACCACAACCTTAGGCCCAGAAACCCATTGCCAGCAATCTCATCCCATGTTTTCTACAGCCCACCTGTTGATGAAGCAGGCACCGGATTCCACTCTTAGCAGAAGTTCTAGAATGCTCTCAGAAGCAGTCTCATGTAGAAAATGTTACAGGAGAGAATGACTTCTGGCTTCTACTAAGTATTAAGATTATTATGAGATCAAGTGTAGTGGTTACAGTGGTCAGACAAGGATCTGGGAGAACCCGGCTCAAATCCCCTAGGCTTTCCAACTCTCAGTTGCGAAATTCCTGGAGGTTCGGGGGTGGAGCCTTGGGAGGAAAGGGTTTTGAGGAGGGGAGGACCTTACCAGGAAATATTGCCAGACAGTCCACCTCCCAAAGCAGCTATTTTCACCAGGGGAACTGATCTTTGTCATCTGGAGACCAGTTGTAATTCTGGGAGATCTCTAGCCACCACCTGGAGGTTGGCAACCGTACCATTCTGCCATTAGACTTGCTGGGTAATCTTAAAATAATCTCTTTCTCAGTCTAGTCTATCTCACAGGGCTATCATGAGGATAAACAAACAGAGCTGCCACTTCTTATTGCATTTTACAAACTTTATGTGTAATATTCAGTGGGACAGTATACTAGTACATTGCTTTGAGCAGTTCTGGTTGGAGAGTGGCAAATAAATAAAACATATTTTATATCCTTGCTTTAAAAAAACAGAATTGATGAAAAACACAGGTGCAAGGAGTAGAACACAAAGAATTTCTATAGAAAGGTAGGGTAGCAAGGAGAGATTATCAGCAGACTTTTTATCATTTATTAAGCAGGTTGCGAAGAGTCGGACTCAACTGTGCGACTGAACAACAAAAAAGCAGGCAAAAGAACCTCTTTTACCTATAACCTTAATACAGCTGAGATAGTGCAGTGGCAAGTTATTCAACCTTGGAAAAAATCTGAAGCATGATCAAATTCTAGCTTTTACCAGCTAAGTTGTTTGACAAGACAGCAGCAGACAGAAGATACATACTTATATCTGTTCCAGACATTCACATGAAGGGCAGCCGCAACTGGGAATTAATCCATGAATTCAACCTCACCGTGTTGCTTCGTAGTAAGTGAATGGTGATCCCATGAACTTTTTTTTGGTATTCTATTAACTTTTTTTTAAATTTGCAGACTTATCTCATTTTCATGACTAGATAAGACAATGCAATTGGAAAAGCAGATGATAATACAGAGAACTGGATAAAAGATAGAAGGTTAAAAAAAATGTTCAGAATCCAGTGAAGAAACCAGTCTATAATTTGTGTTATGATTCTGCAGGAACACAGTTAGAAAAACACATCTAGCCAACTCTGGTTTGGGAAATTCCTGGAGATTTGGGAGTAGAGTCTGGGGGTGGGTACAGTTTTGGGATGTGGGGAGTTCAGCACGGATGCAGTCCACCCTCCAAAGCAGTCATTTTCTCCATCAGAAATATGGGTGAGATTTGATTAGTTAAAGACCAGTCTGCAGAACCTATTACATTTTATAGCTATGAAACTATAATCCTAGCTTTTGAACTCCATCCTTTTCTAGTAGGGTTGCCAGGCAACCAACAGGGGTGGAATGGGAGACTTACCAGGAACAAAGAAAAGCCTAGGCCTGCGTTCCCAGCAATGCAGCAATGTCACTTTCTGCACACACCAGAATGATGTCAATGGGGGGGGGGGACCCCTAGGGTTTACTTAAAGGTTTTTTGCCCAAAATTCTCTGCATCACCAGAAACATGATGACATCACTTCTGTTGGGTACCAGAAGTGACATTGTTGCATTATCAATATTGCAGGCTTAGGCCTCCTTTTGCTGCCAGTAAGTTTCCTGGCTGTCATCTGATTGGCTGGCCTGGTAGCCCCACCTTTTAGAATGGGCAACACCATCCTGGTTCAGAGCTCAGCTCAGTCACCTTTCATCGTCCACTCACACTGTTCTGTGCCATGAAGCACCAAGTCTCCACAACCTCCCCACACACTATGCAACAGCTAGGGGGTCAGCAGATGCTTCTCTTCACCAAAGGAGCTCCCTCTCCAAACCCCTTTGTCCGTAGCACCCACATAATTCCTGCCAATCTAGAAAGGGCCTCTCCACCCTTAAAACCGGGCTCAATCTCAACTCTCATCCTTTTTTAGGAACTGGACCAAATGAGACCCAGTCAGGATTATTGCAGTGAGTCAGACAGACACAGTTAACCCTGAAGGGGTTTTGCATCAGTTCTCTCATATATTTGGAATGCATATTAGATAGTCACATCAATTTCAGAACTTTATTTCAGGTTCATGTACCTAAAGTAATACTTAACGACATTAGAATAAACTGTATACTCAGATCTGTATCTAATGTTTGTTGCAACGATTAACATTTTATGGTTCTCTTCTGTATGCCTTTTGTACATGTAATCTTCATACTGTTGTATTTACTTATCATCAATAAAGGCTATATAAAAAGAAAGAAAACCCTGAGGGGGCAGAGGAATGGGCATGAGAAGAAGGTCCCAGCCCTCAGCCAGTTAGAGGAATCTACTTCCACATTGCCAACCAATGATTTGCAGCCTGATAGCAGTACAGCCCCATGGTTCAGTACAAGGAAGCATCCCACCTCACCCTTCCCCCCATCTCCAGAACTGTTGGAGCATAGACAAAGAAGGGTTAGGCATGATATGTTGGAAAGACAGCAGAGCATGTGATTAGCAGGCCAGCACACCTGCATGATGCAATCCAGCGGCAAGATGAGTGTTTCTATTATAAAGGGCAGAGAGAGGGGGAGACTGGCTGTGGAAGCAATGCATCACTTTACTCCCAACCTTGCCACTGTTGACCTTGCCCATGACTCTGAACCTTGGACAGATTTTCCCATGAACCTGTTGCTGCTGCCAAATGTTGACCCGAGAGCTAGACTCTGACCATACTGTTCCAGCTGCGCCTATGCCTCATCTTACTCATGTTCCAGCCCGGATGACCTGCCCTGTGTCTAGCGTGTTCCGGAACAAGTACCATAATAACATTGGTAGTATAAAGGGAGCTTTTCTTTCTTTTTTTCTATTTGTAGTTTTGCCTTTTGGCCGGTTCACATATTACTCTCCTGATGAGGAAACACAAGAGATAAAACCTCATTCTGGCTGTAATCAAGCCTGCCATTCACAGAGCCTCCACAGAAGCAGCCAAGAAGACACAGAGTTTGAGCAGCCAATCAATCTAGCTGTTGCAGTCAAGCAGTCAGATATGAGTAGTCAGAAGCTTTCTGGTTGCCAGCTCTGGATTGGGAAATCTGTGAAAATCTGGGAGTGTGCAGAAGTTTTGTAGGCATTTTTTGCAGAAAAGGGAGCTCAGGAGGTACTTGATTCCATAGAGTCCACCTTCCAAAGCTGCAGTTTCCTCCCAGGAGAACTGATCTTTGTAGTCTGGAGGTCCCTTGTAATTTCGGAGAATCCCAGACCCCATCTTGAGGTTGGCAACACTCATAGATGCATCAAGGTTCCCTCTGTTATCGAATACTATATTTATTTTCTAACTTTAATTGTTGTAGATTTTCCGGGCTGTATGATCATGGTCTTGGCATTACTACACCCCAGAAGATCTACAACAACTAATGAACTCCGGCTGCAAAAGCCTTCAACATATTTTCTAACTGCTACATATTGCCAGGGGAGTGGGGTCTTTCATTTAACTTCCTGTAAAACATGCCATTGTGCTATGAGTACTGCTATGTGGGCACACAGAAATGGATTCAGCAAACACTGCAACTCATCAGAATTGGGAGGCTCAATGAGAACATAAGAAGAGCCCTGCAGGATTAGACCAATGGTCCATCTAGTCCAGCATCCTGTCTGTCATAGTGGCCAACCAGTTCCTCTGGAGGGCCAACAACAGGGCACAGAGGCCGAGGCCTTCCCCTGATGTTGCTTCCTGGCTGTGGGATTCAGAGGCTTAGAGAAATTTGGATTGGCCGCTTCATAATGTGAGAAACGGCCAAAACTGCAGCGTATTCATCAGTTATGCTATATAATTATAATTACTAAATATTAACTGTAAAATATCATGTCATGTGAGACCCATGCATTGTATGTTGGTGAAGCAGAAAGTAGCATGGATAGGAATGCCAGGTCTCCCATTATAGTGAGAGAACTCTCGGTAATCCCTTTTATTGTCTGCCAGTGCCTTGGGTGCTGGTGGGAAGAAATGAGGGAGAAGGTAAAACCATGAACTTTTTTGTAAGATGCTAGAGTGTCCCCTGTGTCACTTATGGTTGTAAATGGAGGTGAAGCAAGAGTGCTGACATGATCCTGGCATGGCAAGCTCCACCCTCTATTCCTCTTAGCAATGCTAAGTATGGAGTTCCTTTGCTAGTAGGTCCTTAAAAACTTTTGTAAGTTTAGAAGTGGGTGTCACTTCAAAAGGTTTGAAAAGGTGCTACAGGTGCTACAGGAGTTCCCCTTTGCTACCAATTAAGTAGCAAATGAAAATACCTTTGTAGTTCTTTAAATGTCTAGGACCTTTATGTTACATCTGAGTTCTGTTTCACTTTCATGTCATTAATTACCACCAACAGATTTACTAAAGAGAATATACTTAGGGCTAGACTTCACAAACGGAACATTACATTCACAGTGCAGATGGACAGGAGATAGGACAATAGTTTCACGATTAGAGTCCCCATTCTGTCAGGAATTAATAAAGCCGACTTTCTGACTTTCTACATATGGAAAGTATTACTAGCATCACCATTGTTTTTAGCATGTGTAAGACATTGATCAGATATGGCAGAGATACATTTCTCAAAAACCGTAGTGTTGCTCCTCACCCACCCCCACTTTGGAAATATTCAGAACAACTTCCCATTAGGGCAACAAGTCTGAATAACAGTAACCCAGTTTGGTTATTCAGAGCATGTATACTCTCTTTGCATAAAGAGAAGTGGTATTATCCATGCTGGCCTTGGTCCCAGATGGATAATTGTCTGGGTACTCCGAGAGAAAACACATGCTGATGTTCATCAGTGGGGCCAGTGGGTATGATCCTGCCCTCAGCTGAGCACAGAGAGTGCATGTGCTTCAAAAGACTGAACAGGGCAGTTTGCATCTGGGCAAAAAGGTTCCTATAAAATCACCATGAAATTCTGAATCTATCTTTTGTCTCCATCCGGGAACTGTCCATAGTAACCATAGTATGAGCCCTGACTTCCACAGTATGAACCACTGATGGTACTGTTTTATCCATTTCAAGCACACATTCCTTTGCCTCTGTGAGATGGATATACCAATACTTCTTACAGAGGAGAAGCCTCCATATTGTGGCAGTTTTTCATTGTCTGCTTTTGCAGTCATTTCTGTTTCGCCAACGTTGGCCAAAAACTGTGTCCTAATCAACTTGCCTTTCTGTCAGTACCTAAGCACATATGCATGGTATATATAGGCTCCAAAACTGTGTAAAGAACATTCAAAAAGCAGTATGCTGATTTGCAGGTATGTGTCCCATACAACTCATAACTATAGATGCTATGTCTGCATGAGATGAATGCTTCTATGAAGGAGAGGGACTATGTGCTTGGTCATGAACAGGGGGCAGGGCCAGTGCATTCACTATAGTCCCCTCCATAGCCAGTGTGGTGTACCAGTTAAGAGCAGCAGACTCTAATCTGGATAACCGGGTTTGATTATCCACTCCTCCACATGAAGCCAACTGGATGATCTTCGGTCAGTCACAGTTCTCTCAGAGCTCTCTCAGTCCCACCTACTTCACAAGGTGTCTGTTGTGGGGAGAGAAGAAGAAGAAGAAGATATTGGATTTGTACCCTGCCATTCACTACCCAAAGGAGTATCAAAGTGGTTTACAATCTCCTTTCACTTCTTCTCCCCACAAGAGACACCCTGTGAGGTAGGTGGGGCTGAGAGAGCTCTGAGAGAACTGCCCTTGAGAGAACAACTGAAAGAACTTGTGACTGACCCAAGGTCACGTCAGCAGCTGTATGTGGAGGAGTGGGGAATCAAACCCGGTTCTCCCAGATTAGAGTCTGTGCTCCTAACCACTACACCAAACTGGAAGGGTAGGGAAGGCAATTGTAAACCGCTCTGAGATTCCTTCAGGTAGTGAAAAGTGGGGTACAAAAACCAACTCTTCTTCATATACACAGATCTACCGAATTTGTAAATTTTTATTCCACTCTTCTACCACAACTCATACATACACCCCTCTTATAACTCTGGAAGTAGGTTAGGTTGAAAGAAAATGACTGACCCAAAATCATCCAATGAGCTTCATGGCTGAGAGGGGACTTTAACCAGTCTTAGTCCAGTACTAATCAGGACATCATGTTAGCTCTCATCTATGCCATGAGTGTAATAGAGACCCACTGGAACAGGAGGCACAAGAAACTTCACCAATGCTGATGGATCAGATCGTCTCCCTACACAAACTCCTTATAGAGTTTCACAATCTGAGACAGCTCAAACTAAAGCAGTATTATAACAACAACCGGGGGGGGGGTACTTAATATGTGCAAGTCGACCCATTTGCATGGGGGTTCTATTGTTAAAAAAACTGCAGCACATGGGTGAGAGGAACCAATCCTGCTCTCTGATTTACCTCATATTGTTTCACTCTTTTTGAAGTGTATTTTCTCCCTGAGAGAAAATTGCTGGATGAAATGCACATGGCACAGGAGAGGCTGAGGGAGCTTCCATCATAGCCCAGATGAGGAGAAGCTCCACCCTTCAGAAACAATAACATTGGGTGCTGCTTGGAAGCCTACTTGAGCAGAGGGCTATTTCCCCAGCCGGGATCCTCAGAATACCATTAGCCAAAGAAACATGGGTAGCTGGGAATTTCAAAAATATAATCCCCAATGTTATGGATGAACTAATATCCTCCACCTTGTTCCTTTTTAAAATCATGCATATTGCTTTATAAAATATTTTTCTTACATCAGAAGTTCTTGCTGTTTTAGATTTCTGAGTCACAGTTAGGGTTGCCAAGTCTGGCAAACTCACCGGCGGGGGAGGCTCCGACGAGTCCGGGAGCAGGCTCTGTATGCACGCACGCGCCACCACCACGTCACCAGAAGTGACGTGCGACGTTGCTGACGTTGGGGGCGTGGCTGAGCTCGTCGGGGGGAAAACCATATGGTTTTTCACCCGACGAGATCGGCCACGCCCCCAACGTCAGCAACGTCGCACGTCACTTCTGGTGACACAGCTTTGGGGGGCGGAGTTCCCCCCGGGGCCCAATTCCACCACGGCGGAAATCAGGCCTCCAAAGCGGGGGTTTCCCTGCCCCCCGCCCCCATTTGCAATCCTAGTTACAGTTTACAATATCAAGCCATGTATGTCTAGAAGTTTTGTTGGTTTAGGGAAGGAATCCAACATCACAATTCCTTATAGAATTGGCAGGGCGAGATTCAGTGGTGGGAATCAGAAGGAGCAACATAATTTTGGGAATGTTCCTTTAGATAAGCAGTTTACACACCTCCTATATGTATAGATTCTATGCTTACCTGCTGGCAATTGCATAGCTGGGGAGCAGGGCCAGCATGTTCAAGCCTACTCCCCCTCTATGTACATCAGTTGCAGTGCCCATAATTCCATTTGTAGAGGGCTCCAATGTGCAAGTTTTGGAGTTCTCCAACATGCTCCATCAGGAGAAATGATTTTTTAAAAAAATATACAAGGGATTGGGGGAGAAGAATCTTTCAGACCTTAATGGTCTTATAGCCTCTGTGTTCTGGACTAAATTACTATGCTGGCTTTAGACGGTAAACGGTATGGCTACTATCAGTTATGGAGGCTAAAAAATGGAAGCCACCCAATTGCAAACAAAAGAACTGGTAGTGACTCAAAAGGGACAGGGAACCACCCCCACCAGGACAGAAACTTTCTCAGGGAAAATAACAGCCATTCCTATCTTAGTAGGCAGCATATTAGAACACCTGTACTGTGGTCACACGCACCAGTTGAAATGGAGGGGAAGCGAGGCTATTCCCTCTGGAGGAATTTGACATGCAGTTGCGAGATCACACCTCCCTTTGTCACTCCGGGCATAACCCATCAGTGTGTGATCAGACACAACTGCAGGGGAGTCTCTTTGTCAAATATTGGAAAAGGCATTGAAAGGGCTTTTGACCAACAAGAATCAAGCATTTCCCCCACTCTTAAAACCCAGTTTTTCTAATGTCAAAATAAATCACTGAGTTCCATTGGGGAATAGTTCCACTTCTTTCTGGAGGAAAGGTAATCATCTGCTGTTGTACATGCATCTCAAATGCAGCAACTCAGAGAATTTATCTGCACACAGCTAGCCCAATCCTCGAGAAGTTAACTTGAACAAGCCCCCATTAACCAAAATGCCATTCCTCGATAGCAATTTCACACACAGGAGCAGCACTGTCAGCATACCATATATTTGAATAAATAAATCCCTCTGCGTATAAAGCAGATAACAGCACTTCCAGTAAATCTCTACTTACCAGTGTTTGCAGAAGCATTTCCTTTAAAAAAATCAGATTTTTCTTAAGCTTCCCATATTTAACAAAATTGATGAAAGCGCTAGATATAATCTTTTTATCTAGATCTTCCCAATTAGTCTTTGGAGGATTATTATTTTCCCTTGCAACAGCTTGTTGGAGTATATGTGCCTTTAACAAGCCCAAACAATCTTTGACCCTCCAAACCCAATGTAGTTCTAGGCAAACAGCAAAAATAGAAGATTGATCATGCCTCTAGTAGGCCAGAGAATGGCTGGCTGCATTCACCTGGATGGATTGTAAGGTTGTAGTGCCATGTTATGATGGTTCTTTGAAATACCCAGTTTGCAGATTACATATATAACCAGCCTCAGGCACGTATGCATTGCTCCTCCTCTTGTTCTCTGGAGCAAATTCCCCCTTCAGTACTTCTCAGCATTATATAAGACAAAAGGGGGGACCTGGAATGACAACAGGGGGACCTACGGGGCTGTAGCTTACCCTTCCCTTGCCTTAAGTTTGCTTCTCCGCTTTTGCTGCCTGACCCAGCTTGCCTTCCTCTACCACTAATGAGGCACTGAGCACCATTTTGGGTTGCTACAGCAACCCAAATACCACTCAGATTCTGGGTTTATTTCAGACGTCTGAACACAGAGATGTTGCTGTTAACATTTATAGGGATTTTTTACCTCAAAATGGTTAAGATCCTTTCTGTAACCTTGGGGGTTTCCCTGGGTGGCAATGTTAACCTAGAACATAGGCAGAGCAGAAAGTAAGGCAGAAAGCCCCTGGAATACTAGTTGAACAGAATGGTGAAAAACTCTTCCTAAACTGTAGCTGTAGCTGCTTCGATTGTGTGCATTTGTCTGTCTGTCTGCTGTAATTATTTCGCTGATTTCTGTGCAGGATATGTATTCTGATTCACTTTCAGTTGGCTCAAATCACCTGAGTTTGTATAGGTATTTTTTAAATAAACAAACATTATAAGAGAGCACAACAAGGGAGAAGGTTCTAGCCTAAGCTTTTATATGCCAGGCTAGTTTTGCAATCTGTCACCTCAGTATTTCTTCATATATGGATAGGCAGGGCTTTTTTTGTAGAAAAAGCCCAGCAGGAGCTCATTAGCATAACAGGCCACACCCAACAGCAGATATCTATTAGCATATTAGGCCACACCACTGACAGCACAGCTCATTAGCATATTATGCCACACCCCACATGTTCCCAGAAGTGGGGTCATCCAGCCACACCCACCTTTTGCTTCTTATTCTGTTTACTTTGTTGTCAAAACCCTGGGCTTTTTTTGTAGCAGGGACTCCTTTGCATGTTAGGCCACACACCTCTAATGTAGCCAATCCTAATGAGTGTCTGCTGTTAGGTGTGGCCTATTATGCTAATGAGTTCCTGCTGGGTGTGGCCAACTCAGGAGCCAGCCGGAACTCCGTTCCTGTGCGTTCCTGCCCAAAAATAGCCCTGTGGATAGGGTTGCCAGGTGCAGCCATCAAGACCTGGGAGGAAAGGGGGGGCTGTGCACTGCTGTAAGATGTCACAGCCTCCACCACGTCACTTCCAGTTTTCATTGGAAGTGCTAATACACATTCCCCACCCCAGTTTCCCCCCACTGGCACCCAAGGTATGGTGGGCAACAAGACGGGACAGCGGGAGGCCTATATATAGACCAGACCCAAAAGTGGGAGAGTGATTGTTGTGAGAATAAAAGGAAGTAACACCATCTTGAGTTCCCTGGAAGTTGTGATAAAAATGCATCCCTTTATCAAAATACAAAATACAAAAATACAGATGTCAAGTACGTAGGTTGTATCCAGCCAGCTTTTTCACTCAGTCTCATTGAATTTCCCTTCTTGGGGCATCCCCCATGGCTTTTGTACATGAGGGTCCCCAGTTTGCCAGTATAGCCTTTTATGGTGATCAACCCCTTCACCTCCTGAAAAGCTGGATGGAGCCAACCGTTCATGATCGCAAGGCCAGGATGAAACCGCTGGCAAGGATTACTACACAAACAGGATACAATAAGCAACCTATTTCCTCCATAGTAATTGTAATACTGAACATTGTTGCTATTATTGATTAATTTTATAATGTCTCAAGCCACCATGAGCAATGCTTTTGTTTCAAGTCATCGCTATGGAAACATCAATGATGAGAGAAGATTCTAGTTCAAACCAAATTTACTTAGCAAAAAGAAGAAAAAGCCATTATTATCTTCCTTTAGAAACATTTTTAATGTGATGACTTCCTGATATTTATTCAGCGACACCAAGAAATCTATGCAGTAGGAAAATAAAAGGAAGTGTTATCTTGGAGAGAGAGAGAAAGAGTTGTTTGTAGCTACCATAGCAACCAAAGTTATGAAAAGATTGGGAAGCCGAGGGTTGCTTTGAAGCACAGTATCTGTGATCTCTGCAGCTCTATGCCTAATCAATGAAAGCACTGTAGCTTTAGCCTCTGCTTGGGTCTCCAGGCATGAGGATAGATATTAAGGGGGAAATCTAGTATAGATTTTAGTATGAGTCTCCTGATCTCCCTTGGAGTTGCAACAGAAGAAGTGTAACATATCCTATCCATTTGGAAGCCTAGAACGATTGTAGACTTCCTATTGATCTCACTGCAAGCAGCAGCCCTGTGTCTCCTGTCCCTCCTCTAGAATGTTTGGCAATGCAAAATGTGCACCACTGAGATTTGGATCAGGAGTAGCAGAAACTCCTCGAACAACACTGTCACGTGTAATACTAGATGTTACTGAGAGAGACAGAAGAGGAGCAAAAGGGGGCTAGAGAATGAGATTGTCAGTGGGAGCCATATGTAATGCCATAACCGATAACATCAAGTTCTGGACTGATATAATCCGCATTTGAACAGTCTTTAGCAAGGAGAATGGTTTTCAGTTATATAGTCAAGGTACCTATGTGCCTAAGTGCTGTCAAGTTGCAATTGATGTATGCCAACCCCATCAAGGGGCTTTCAAGACAAGTGAGAAGTAGAGGTGGTTTGCCATGCGTTTCTTCATGCAGCAAAAAGAGGGGCAACCTGGTCCTGCTGCACCATAGGTCTAATCAGGATTGGGCCCTCACTGTATTTTTAAATGGCCAAATTCTTCTCTAAAATGGCATTGGAGGCTATGGATCAGGCCCATGGCTGCTGTACTGTTTAGTTTGGTGCTTGGAAGAAAGGATCTCCTGTTGGTACTCCTGTCAATGCTTTGGTTGACCTCTGGAATGGGGAACTCAATTGGCATGATTGCACCTAGGCACCCTCTCTCAGATCAAAGAGTCCAGGTGGCCCCCTGGTTTACTGAAGGGCTGTGAACAATGAAAATATGGGAGATGGTTAGAGCAATGATGGAGAAAGATGTGGGATGAATATGACAAGGCATGGGCTAGAGTTAATTTGAAAGCCTACTCCGTGATGGTGAGCGGTGGCAAAGAGAGCAATACTTTTCCTCTACCATTGCATGTCCACAGGGTAGACCTGCAGAACTCTTCTGGGTGGTGTGGGGCCTATTGGGTTGAGGCCAGTGGGTGGAGGTGGACTGCTCTGCAGCCCACTGCGATCATTTTTCTAAGCATTTTGCAGATTAAATGTCTTGCATCTGTTCTGACACTCTACATTAGCAGCAACAGGATCAGATGGTCCCAGGGCACTGATTTGTGTGGGATATGATGATGACGATGATGACGACGACTTATTGATCGCCCCATCTCAACTTGTGCCAGGCTCTGGGCAATTTACAATATGACATTAAGCCTTAGATACAATATAAAAACATCAAATATCATAAAATTAATAACATTAAACTAATTTAAAACAAATTCAAATTCAAGATGGCATCAGTAGCAACTATATGATTGAGGGTTTTTGGGGGGTGGGTGGGCATGGGTGCCGGCCATGTTGGAAAACTCTCGCTGTCCCTAACCAAATCCCTGGTGGAATATATCTGCCTTGTGGGCCCTGCAGAAGAGAAGAAGAAGAAGAGATTGGATGTATACCCCGCCCTTCACTACCCCAAGGAGTCTCAGAGCGGCTTACAAACTCCTTTCCCTTGAAGCAGGCAGTGGTTTATCCACTGCTAAACCTAAGGTTGCCAGGTCCATCAGAAATGCCGGTGGGGATGGGTGTGTGTGTGTTCCAGGAGTGGGAAGTTACATCATGCCTCAAACCATAGGTTCTGCTAAAAAACCAGAGCATCGCCCCCCCCCCCACATCACTGATGTGCCTATGTCAGTTCCAAGTGATTTAGGCATGGTGTTTATTTCTGGCAATGTCACTGTTTGGGTGGGGGGTCATCCCAGTAGCCAGCTGGCCAGCAGTGGGCAGGATCCCATTAAACTGTGGGATCCCCCACCCCCAACTGGAGAATGACAACCCTACCTAAACCTTCTCTGGATCCAGAAAGTTCAATCTCAAATGGACCATTCCCGAGCAAGGTAACTGAATGAGTGGTAGCTGGCAAATTCAAAGATTCTTGAATGAAGTGGATTGTTTAGGTTCATTCCAATCCAGGTTCATTCCTGGTTATGGGACTGAAATGACCTTGTCACCCTGGTGGATGGCATGTGCTGGGAGATGGACGGGGGAGTGCAACCATGAGCAGTGCAGTCTGAGGATATGGGCAGAATTCTGGGAAGTTTGAGGCCTACTGCATATCAGTATGACCCTTGCCTCTCCTGGCTGGTTAAATTTGCCAGGGGGTGGAAGCTGGCAATAAATGCTTTCCTGAGAGAGGCGGTGGTCACTCCTGCCTTGAAGCAGGCAGTGGTTTATCCACTGCTAAACCTAAGGTTGCCAGGTCCATCAGAAATGCCGGTGGGGATGGGTGTGTGTGTGTTCCAGGAGTGGGAAGTTACATCATGCCTCAAACCATAGGTTCTGCTAAAAAACCAGAGCATCGCCCCCCCCCCCACACCACTGATGTGCCTATGTCAGTTCCAAGTGATTTAGGCATGGTGTTTATTTCTGGCAATGTCACTGTTTGGGTGGGGGGTCATCCCAGTAGCCAGCTGGCCAGCAGTGGGCAGGATCCCATTAAACTGTGGGATCCCCCACCCCCAACTGGAGAATGACAACCCTACCTAAACCTTCTCTGGATCCAGAAAGTTCAATCTCAAATGGACCATTCCCGAGCAAGGTAACTGAATGAGTGGTAGCTGGCAAATTCAAAGATTCTTGAATGAAGTGGATTGTTTAGGTTCATTCCAATCCAGGTTCATTCCTGGTTATGGGACTGAAATGACCTTGTCACCCTGGTGGATGGCATGTGCTGGGAGATGGACGGGGGAGTGCAACCATGTTAATTCTCCTGGACTTCTCAGTGGCTTTTGATACCATTGATTACGGTATTCTTCTGGATCACCTTTTGGGATTAAGATTGGGATGCACTATTTCAGAGTGTGGTGCTAGGGAACTGCTGCTCTGCCTCTTGGCCTTTGGTCTATGGGTTTCCCCAAGGTTCCATCTTGTCTCCCATGCTTTTCAACAGCTATGTAAAACTGCTGAGAAAGGTCATCCACCAATTTGGGCTGAGCTGACACCAAGATGCAGATGACACTCAGCTTTATCTCACACTACCAACAAGTCACAGGAAGGCTGTGGAAACCCTAGAAAGGTGCCTGGAGATAGTTTTGGAATGGATGAGAACTAACAAGATGAAACTTAATCCCAACAAAACAGAGGTGCTACTAGTGGGAGAAAGCTGACCTGTGAAATGGGCTATCCCCTGTTCTTCATGTGGTTGCACTCCCATTAAAGGAGCAGGCTTCTACCTTGAGGGTACTGCTGGACCTGGCCTCCTATTGAATAATCAGGTGGCAGTGGTAGCCAGGGGTGCCTTTCAGCAGCTCTGGCTGGTGAGCCATCTGTAGCCTTTTTGGACAGAAAAAAATATCTTGCTGCTGTGGTGGTAATATCCAGATTAGAGTACTTCAATGAGGTCTATGTGGGGCTGCCCCTAGAGACTGTCTGGAAGCTACAGTTGGTATAGAATGCTGTGACCAGAGGATGGAGTGGGCTGTATGGAGAATATAATTCCATTCCTGTTCTGCCTACACCGGCTTCCAATTTATTTCTGGGCTCAATTCAAGGTACCAGTGTTGCTCTTTAAAGCCCTGTATGGCCTTGAACCAACATACCTGAAGGGTCACCTTTTCCCATAGAAGACTGCCTGCTCACTCCGGTCATCTTCGAAGGCTCTGCTTCAGTTGCCCCCACCATCTGAGGCTAAACAGGTAGAGACTAGGGGTGTGCAAAAAAACCCCCAAAAACGGCCCGATTCTGATTCGAATGAATCCAGCAGAATCCATTTTGGCCAGCATAAAGACTCCTGCATGTTAATTTCGGCAGTACAAGCCGATTCAGGAGTCTTTTGGGCCAGCCGAATGTCAGTTTCAGCCCCATTATATCCTATGGGCCTTTGAAGTCAATGGCAAAAACATAGGATATATTCTGGGGGCTGAAGGGGAGGTGGTTTGAGGGAGAGGCTCCAAACTCGCAGGGTAGCTGATGGAGCCTCTCCCCAAGATACCAACCAGGTTTCAAGAACATTGTACCAGGGGGTCCAATTCTACGGGCACTCAAACAGGTTGCCCCTATCCCCTCCATTGTTCTCTATGGTGGGGAAAAAGTTACTTTTTCCCCACCATATACAACAATGGAGGAGATAGGGGCAACCTGTTTGAGGGCCCATAGAATTGGACCCCCTGGTCCAATGCTCTTCAAACTTGGTTGGTATCTCGGGGAGAGGATCTAGCAGCTACCATGTAAGTTTGGAGCTTCTCCCTCAAACCTCCTCCCCTCCAGCCCCCAGAATATACCCTATGTTTTTGCCATTGACTTCAAAGGCCCATAGGATATAATGTAGCCGAATTGCTGGCAAAATTCGGTGGCAATTCGGCAGCCAGCCGATTCAGATCAGAGAATCTGAATCGGCCTGTAGCAGCCCAAAAGGGGTCCGAATGGGCCATTTTCAGGGGTGCATTCGGTTCAGTCGAACCGGATGCACATCCCTAGTAGAGACCCAAGAAAGTGCCTCCACCATTCTGGCACCAAACCTTTGGAACTTCCTCCTCAGGGAGCTAAATCTGTTTCCCTCTATTGGTGTCTTTGAGCAGCAGGTGAAGACATTTTTGTTTTGTCTAGCATACAGCAAATAATTATTTTGGACTCTCCTTTTAATGTTGTTTGTGTGTTTTTAATTGAATTGTATATTTTACCTGTGTTTTAATTGTTTGAATGTTTTAATGTTGACTGATTTGTGGACCCTTAGTGAGTGGAAAGGTGGCATAAAAATGTTTTAAATCAAGACATAAAGGACAGAATTCAGCCCAATAACTACTTCTGTCTGAAAAGAGAACACACTGGAAATGTTCACAAAAAGGAAAACTATTCCAATCCTTCGATTGCTATACTTGGTTTTCAGAACATTCTTTCCATTACCTTTATCTATGCACCCATGTGTGATATCTTTTTTGCTAGAAATTTTTACAACTAATAACCCAGCTTCTTTCTATCAGAGATCAAAACTCCAGGATATAACATCTTTTTAATTAGTTTTTTTTCCAAATAAGAATTTGAATCTTTCATCTGTTGCTTTATCCTCTACCTTAACACTTTTTTTTTGCTTCAAATACACTCAGTGTTTAATCATATTTTGCTTTTTAATTATGTGTAGCTTGCTTTGTCTTTTGGTCACTGTATTTTTTATTGGTTTCTACCATATTGGCAGATATAAGGAAATGTGTAGACTGGGGAAAAATTCAGAAGATCCAATATGCTAAATAATGGGGGGACAACATTAGGAACACTTTTCTATCATTTTACTTTAACCACAGCTAATAAAAGGTTAGTAGATAGACCCACAAATTTCAGTGTGTGTATGTGGGGGGTTTTATTAAATATTCTATACTGCTACTTGGAGTTTTCTAAAAGGAAAAGCTGGAGATAAGGATGGCACCCAAACCGAAATGGTTTCACATGGGCTGGCAAATTACAATTATGAGGGAACTTGGATCAAGTTAACCATGTTTCATGCTGGCATGAAAGATTAATGATTTCTCACTATTCTGTTCTTCTGGGGGTCTCCTGCCTTACTTTCCACTCTGCTCATGTTCATGGTTAATGTGAAGAAGTTCTCAAATTAATTCCAAATAGCTGCATGCTCTCTCTCTCTCTCTCTCTCTCCTTTCAGATAGACCTATACAAACAACACACATACACACTGATTAAACAAAAGTGCAGAAGGGAATCCTGATGTGATTCTGCAATGCTATGCTTCAATCAGTGCTTATCTGTGCTGGTGGGCACTGTACTCCATAATTTTATAAACCCACAAACTAAAAAACTACAACAAAAAATGTGCATGGGCAGAAGTCTGAACAATGTAATTCAAAACACTTTACATCATTCAAATATGCCAGGAGTTGAAAGTAAAAACAAATACTGCATACAGGTAAGTTCCATGTGTACATATGGCAAATGAAAACATGTAAATTGGGTGACTGAAATAAGAGCTACAAAGACTTAGAGAGTTAATGATTTGTTTATATTATCACCACTACGTGATGATATTTATTATTATTATTATTATTATTATTATTATTATTATTATTATTATTATTAGATATTTATAGCCTGTTTGTATCACTGTATCTGGTAAATACATATTCTTATTATTTTTAGTCTGCTGGAATATACAGGAGAATATATATCACTGTTGTTGTTTTTTTAAAATAACCTCTATATTCATTTTTTTTCCAGGACAAAGCTTTGCTATTCAAAATGACAGTTCATATTCACAGATATGACCCAGCGTTGTGTAGTGTTAGAGTGTCAGACTAGCATCTGGGAGATCTGTGTTTCAATCCCCACTCTACCATGCAATCTTGCTGCATGACCTTGGGGCAGTCTTTCCCCCTACTCCCTGCCTAACCTACCTTTATTGTTGTTGTAAGGATAAAATTGAGAATGGCTTTGGGACCCCATTGGGGAGAAAAAGGCATTATAAATATCTGGATTGATATATCTATTTCCAAACTGTGCCAGAAATGATATAATAATCATCATCATCATTATACTTCCCACAGCCGAAGCTCTCTGTATGATTCATAACAAATATAAATACAATACAATACAAAAGGTAAAACATTAAGAATTAAGATAGCATGGAAAACATTAAAAACATGTTTTTAATGTGATTGACTGAGCTGCAATATGGAGCCAGGGACAGACCAGGGGGATTTCTGTACAAACCTGAAAGAAGTCCCAGGGTTGCAGAAAAATCTGAAATTTAAGAGGGCGAGATACATTGAGGGGTTAGAAGTCCCAATGACATCTGTAGCTTTAAGAAAAGAATGCCCACTGAAGTTTCAGTGGCTGTTGAAGGTTGCTAGGCAGACACAACAATATTGTAAAGTATGCCAAACGGTTTCTGAAAAACACTGGCCTCCAAGGACAGCTGTTGTGGCCAAGGCTGCATAACCTACGGCATTACATCTGGTGAGATGCATCATATCCAGGGCTTTTTTTGTAGAAAAAGCCCAGCAGGAACTCATTAGCATAACAGGCCACACCCAGCAGCAGGAACTCATTAGCATATTAGGCCACACCCCCATGTTACCAGACGTGTGCTCATCCAGCTTGTTATTCTGTTTACCTTGTTTGTTGTCAAAACCCAGGGCTTTTTTGTAGCAGGAACTCCTTTGCATGTTAGGCCACACACCCCTAATGTAACCAATCCTAAGGAGTTTCTGCTGTTGGGTGTGGCCTATTACGCTAATGTGTTCCTGCTGGGTGTGGCCAACTTGGAAGCCAGCCGGAACTCCGTTCCTGTGCGTTCCTGCCCAAAAATAGCCCTGTGTACATCCGTTCCTGTTCATTCCTGCCCCCAAATAGCCCTGATCATATCTGTTATGCCAATGAATTTTGTAGGGGGTGAGAGGAGTGAAAAAAGCACCACTGGGTCCATTCCCCCCCTTTTTTTTCTTTCTGTTTTTTAAATAATTTTATCAATTTATGCACAGGAAAAGGGAAAGGGGAAAGAAGGGAGAAGGAAAGATACATATATATATATACAATTTAACATTCTGTCCATTTCAGTGTCTTGTACTTGTAAGTGGACATATCATGTTTGGCCATAGAAGTCTTCACCAGCACCCCAAAGTAAAATGAATGAAACAACAGGCATCTTTGCTTTTCCTTTGGTGGTATCAAAATCTACTACTCATGGAATCTCCAGACATCTGCTGAACAGTGGGTCCAACGCTGGTCGCTTGGCCTCGTCAAACCAGCACATTAATCCATTTTGGTGAATGTCACAATCTCTTAAACACTGATGGTGAAAATGAGAGACTGTTTCTAACTACTTTGTGTTTCTTCTGCTCCAATACAGTGCCTGTAATGAAGAAAGGTAATAATTTAGCCTTCCAAGAGCACTGGAAAAGCACTGCAGGGAAATGGATGCAATTATTAGTAATTGTAGGAAGAGAAATTTTGCTGTGCTTTCCCCCATCCAGTTACACTTGACTAGTTCCATACTTATGCTGTAAACAGCAACTGCATAGTCATAAAACAGCCGCTAAGAGAAGTTTTTTTAAAAAAATAAAAAATAAAAATTCCATTTAAACTGTAACAAATAGCTTTTTATGCTGCAGTTGTGCTTCACAAAATGGATGCAGCAGTTTATTTAAAAGACTTTTTAAATCATTGCTCATAATCATGGCTACATTACTATTACATATAAATCATTGCAGCATTACCAGCTTTCAGAAATGGGGGGTTAGCAACCCAACTGTATGCTGCTAACATTTACAACAAAGAAAGGGAACATCACAGACATGTTTTTTCAAGATGTTGGCATAACTATTGTCTTCAATTTTTTCTCACCCAACTGCGTCTTGAAAAGTAACTAACGGAGGAATGATGCTTTGTAGGAATGGGCACAAACCAGGAAAATGGGGTTTGATTTGTGATGTGCCCCATTCACGAACCACAGACCAACATAATTTTTAGTTGCCTCACAAACTGGTTTTAGCTGCCTCACAAATTGGATTGCAGGTGCACTCCAAATTTGGTAAGGATTGGATTTGCAGGATCTGAGTTATGCCCCCCCAAAGAAAGTGCCCGCATGAAAGTGCTTTCTGGGGAAATGTCCACAGGTTTGGGAGGTTCAGGAATGTATAGAATAGCTCTTGTGGAAGCTAGAGATGCTGAACTTGGAGGACAGGTAGAGTCAGCTGGAGATCCCCTGCAAGTTTGGTGGCTCTAGCTTACACAGGATCCATTCTATAGACACGTGAAACTCCTGAACATGCGTCTGTCAAAATTGTTTTTTTGACAGCTGCAGGTTCAGGAGGATCAGTATTGTATAGAATGGATCTTGGGCAAGCTAGACAAATCAAAGTCACAGGGGACCTCCCCCAGATGCTCCTCTACATGCTTTCTAAATTTTTACTGTTAAATTTTGTAAACATTTTGATCAAGTGGGCACAGTCTGTCTCGGAATGTATCTGCTCATGAACCAGCATGAACCTCCATGAACAGGGTGACCTGCCATGAAGTTGACTTTGCAAAGCATGAACTGGCCAAAATTCACCACTAACTTTAGTTTGTGAGCATGTTTGTGCCCATCCCTAATGCTTAGTATAACTAGTTAAATACACATAATTCTGGCATTGGATGTGCAAAGACGGCTTGTTCATGGACAGACATGGGAGAGGGCAGGGCATCTTTCTGGTCTCTTTACAGAGGCTTGCAATGCGACCCATAGATTTAGAAGTGTGTTAACTCTGTTTAGGACTGTAGTGTAAACCATTCATGTTGCAGAGTGATCTTGAATTACAGTGCTGCCCAGGAGCATGCTCAGTTCCATATTCCACAAAATATACTGTTAATCGGATTGCCAGCTCTGAGTTGCGGAATAACAGAGATTTGGGGGGTGGAGCCTGAGGATTATGGGGTTTGGGGAGGGGAGGGACTTTAATGTGGTGCAATGCCATATACTCCACCTTTCAAAGAGACCATGTTATCTAAGTGAATTTATCTCTGTCACCTGGAGATCTGTTGTAATCCCAGGAGATCTCCAACCACCACCAGGAGGTGGGCAACCCTAACTGTGGACTACTTAGAACTGAATCTGACTTGTGCTGCCCTCAAAACACTCATCCTTAATATGTGGCTGTGGGAATACTTGTAAATTCCTGTACAAACTTTTCAGCTAATTTGGGAGGAATCTGGAGGAGGAGGAGATTGGATTTATACCCCGCCCTTCACTACTTGAAGGGGTCTGAGAGCAGCTTACAATCACTTTCCCTTCCCTTCCCCTCCCCACAACATACACCCTGTGAGGTAGGTGGGGCTGAGAGAGTTCTTTTAAGAACTGCCCTTGAGTGAACAGCTCTGAAAGAACTTATGACTGACCCAAGGTCACACCAGCAGCTGCATGTGGAATTTGAATGGTCTGGTGGCCCCCCAAACTTTCAGCCTTAAGCATCCTAATAGTGGCATGGGCACCAGATGCAGCTCATGAAGCAGGGATTTATTGGCACACCTCAGGAGGAACAGAAACAACCATAAGTCTGGCTGTGGCACTGTGGCAAGGATACAGATTATATTGCCTCCTCTCCACATCAGTAGAACAGAAGCAAAACTACCCCAAGGTATAACAGCAGGATGCATATTTATGTTTCCTTAATTGTTTAACCACGTCTCAAAATTTAGAACAATGCACAAGAGACAAAAAAAAATCATAATAGCTATTTTTAAAAAATGCACTACAGGTCAACATCCATAGTCACAGAAGCAAACATCACAAAAGACTTAACACACAGTTAAAACAACAACATTTAAATAGGTGAATAAAAGATGAAGTGAAGTAGTTCATGAATGCACACTAGAGAGGCATCTCCTTAAAACACTGTTAAAACAACATTTATACAGGCAAATAAAAGATAAAGTGTAGTAGTTCATGAATGCACACTAGAGAGGCACCTCCTCCGAACTTGGCTAGTGGGTCCTACCGTTACATTACCCCTCCACTGAGCAAAGTTTGACATCTTCCTCCAGCCTAAGGACACTTCCTCCATCAAGTGGCTCTTTCTCCAACACCGGAGCCACTGAAGTCTTAGGAAGGCTCATTAGGCTGGAGAAAGGCATCTTGGAGAAAGGCTGGATCCCCACTGATATATCTAAGGACCTGTGGCAGGATGAATCATACCACATTCCCACTGACTTCCCAATGTGTACTTTCCTCATGAAGCTTTCCTCATGGGCATGAAGCTGAGAAAGTACTCCCTCTATTACCCTGCCACTCAAACCTCTTTCCATGTTCTGAACCAAGTGCCCAGGCAACTGATAAATATTTGACCAATCAATTATCATCCTAACTTCACAGTTCCTTGTTTGAGACCATTCTTAAAGTTCCCCAAAGCTTCAGAAGTGTTTTGTGTGGTAAAATGGAAAGCACTGGGGAGGGTAAACACAGGATCTTCCCTCTCATCCCTTTAGATCCTAGCTCTGGTGTCATGGGAGAATGCATTTTCAGGCTCCCATCATCCTCCCTGCTAGTTATGAATCCAGTCTTTGAACACCTCTTCAGTAATTTATTTCTAATAATTACCTTTACCATTCTGATACTTTACAACCTTGACATTTCCAATCAAGAGCAGCGCAAAGGAATGTTGACAAATAAATAATTACCAATTAGTGTTTCACTTTGATGGAGCTGCCATTGGGTTAATAGAATACAAATAACTATTTGTTTCCAGATTCTTGGGTCAAATTTCAATGAGAATATGGGCCTTTTAGGTCAATATTATTGACAGGTTTGTCTTTCATTCTTTTTTCTCATCTTAATGAGCTAGCTATAGCGGCTGGTCTTTAGAAGTTTAGATATCATTGCTTTGTGTCCTATGTAATGGTGCTACAAAGGGAGGAAAAGATTGAGAGTAACCTCTTTGTCAGATCTTCGGAAGATCTTGCAGAGAATGTGCATGCCCATTCCTGTTGCAGGTATAAATAATGGACATGGCCAGAGGTGCAGACCCTTGGGAATGAAGCAAAAAGCTTTCAGTCCATGGCTCTCCAGATAAGCCAGCCACTGAGACCAGGACCAGTCCAAGACAATGTTTGTTTTGTTTGTTTCTTCTTTTTAAAGCTTCTTTGGCCCTCCTCTGGAAGAAAAAAAAGAGGTACAAATACTTAAAATAAATAATAACTGCATAAAGGTTATTAAGATTAACCAATACTTTTGTTTTAAGTGGGGGGGGGGGACTGAGACTTGTTTAATGCCTACGACTAAAGAATAAGGACTTCTTGGAATAAGCCCAAGTTGGCATGATTTCTTCTAGCTCTGTGCCTACTTGGTTCCTCTGATCATGCGGGGATATGCCACTTACACAGTATGCTCAAGAACAGAGAAGGAAGCAACAAAAAATTGGGTTATGTGTAAAGGGGGCCCAAAATCTGAGAACAATTAACTCATCAGGTAACTCATGAGGTAAGTACTTGAAATGAGTGACTGAGAACCACCACAGTACTATCACCTGGATTTTTATAGCTCCAGCTCTTTAGTTCCCTGAGGAATTGGGAAAGGTGAAATGAGTTGGCAGACAACTTGAGAACAAGGAGCAGAAAACATTGACAGTGCATCTCATCGAGCCCCTTTGAGAACGTAAGTATCACCGTATCGAAGCCCTCCTGGATCAGACCAGTGGTCCATCTAGTCCTGCATCCAGTCTCACACAGTGGCCAGCCAGTTCCTCTGGAGGACCAACATCAGAACATAGAGGCTGTGACATTCCCCTGATGTTGCCTCCTGGCTCTGGGATTCAGAGGCTGACTGCCTCTGAATGTGGAGGTTGCCTTTAGTCACCATAGCTAGAAGCCACTGATAGACCTATCCTCTATGAGGTTGTGGTCACATGGTCATTTTGATTGGGTTTCACAACTGTTCCCTATCACATTTAAAATGGCTGATCAGACAGCTGATTCTGTCACCAGTTTCGAAGCGGACTCACCTCCACAATCCTCCCGGTTTTCTAGCGCATTTTCCGACACTGGGAAAATCAAGTACTTTCCCACTACTTGCACTGTGAATCCGCAATTTCTCCTATCTGGACAGCCATCTCTTGCTATCAATGTGATTAGGTCATCTTTACGTCCTTTTTGCAGTAGTTCCCCCCCCCCCAGCTTTCACCATTCTGTGCATGACCAATCCTGCACTGAATATATTAAATCGATGAACACTCAAGCACACATAAAACAGTGCTTGGTTACACGTTGGTAGTTTATTTTGTTTGCAATTCAGGGGGAAAATGCTGCATCCAAGTGGGAGCCTCATCGTGCAATTCAAGCAGTTGGCCAAGGGATGTGTGATCATCTGAACCTGCTAAAAAATATCTCCAATCAAATCTACAGCAGGAACAAATCACAGTAAGCTTGCCATGTGACCACACCCTGAATCTATCTAATTTCCTTTTAAAGCGGTCTGTGCCTGTTACCATCACTAGACCCTCTGGGAGCAAATTCCACATTTTAATCATTATCTGTGTAAAGAAGTATTTCCTTTGTCCCTCCTGAATCTACTGCCCATCTACTTCATTGGATACCCTCGAGTCCTAGTATTTTGGGAGAGGGAGAAAAAGTTCTCTTTGTTATCTCTCTCCAACCTCTATCTCTCCAACCCCTTAGTCATTTCTTTACTAAACTGAAAAGTCCCAGACTCTTCAGCCTTTCCTTACAGGGAAGGTGCTCCAACCCCCTAATCATCTTGGTTGCCCTCTTCTGTACTTTTTCCAGATCTGTGATGTCCTTTTTGAGATACGGTGACTAGAACTGTACACAGTGTTCCAAATGAGACTGCACCATAAATCTATACAGGGTCATTACATTGGCCATTTTATTTTCAATCTCTTTCTCAATAATCCCTAAAACAGAGTTTGCCTTATTCACCGCTGCAGCACACTGGGTTGACATATTCATTGAGCTACCTACTATGACTCCACAATCTTTTCCCCTTTCAGTCTCAGCAAGTTCAGACCCCATTAGTTGGCCTCAATCAGTCTTCCCTCTAAGCTGAGTTAGTGTGAGCTAGCTCACAGTTTTTTTAGCCTCTGGCTCACACATTTGTGTTCTAACCAGGGGTCTTGTTAAACTAATTTATTCAGCTGCCAACTTGCTCACTCACAACTTTAATGCCAACAGCTCACAAAGTAGAATTTTGGTCACAAGACTCCACAACTTAGAGGGAATATAGCACAATATGCATCACCTTACACTTACCAACACAGCTCCATTTGCCACATTGTCCCCCACTCATCCAATCTGTAGAAATACCCATGGAGCTCTTCACAGTCATCCTTGCTTTTTACCATCCTGAATGATGTTGTGTCGTCTGCAAATCTACACCCTTGGCTGGTGTATGAGATGGCAGCAGTGACAATTATGTCATCTTTTCTTTAGTGCTATTGTAGCAGCTGAATCGCATCCAGTGGTTCATACTGAGCCCGAATAAGGAGCCACAGCAGAATGACACCTTACAGTTACACAGTTTTAAAAGATAAAATAGTTTAGCTACAAGGCTCCATAATTAGTACAATATCTATGCTAGGAGTGTTGGAAGCAGCTGCTTGTCACAGTTGCTTGGATCAGTTATTTTCCATTTCCCTTAAGGGTGGTGACAGAGAGCTTGCAGTACTGAAGGCTATCACATTTGTTTTAGATCCATGTCCATCATGGATGGTTAAGGCCAGTGGTACAGAAATGGATGCAGACGTCTGTCAAATTTTGGTGGGGTTCTTTAAACTTGAGGAAGCTAAATTCGACTCTCAACATTATTCCTCTCCCCCAGACAATAAGTTCAGCTGCTCCATCCAATTTTAGTCCCCTACTTAATACCCAATGTATAATTGTCATTTTTTTATCATTTAGCACTGTTCCAGTTGCTTCTAATGTCACCTGATGTGTAAATTATATCAACTGTAATTAATGATTATAATCTTAGGGGGGAAAATACATGTGTATTCACCTGTCTGGTTTTAAGGTGAAGTTGTATTACTGTTTCCTAAAAGTTAACATCCATTGAGTAAATATTTGTCCAACATTCTCGGTCATCAACACTTATTTATTTGTTAGAGAATTTATATGCTGCCTCTCCAGAGACCTACTTAACTGATCAGCCAGCAGAACTGCATAATGGGAGAAAATATATTTTTTCCTACATGTTTGCTGACTGTTCAAAGAATTCTAAAAGGATAATGAGGCCAAAATTCCCCTTACAGAAGACAACATAAGGAAATATAGCAACTGTGGAATAACAGTGAAGCAGTGAAGTTTGTAGATAACAACCCATTTTTTGGAGGATAGAAGATTCCCACACTGGCACTGACTGACCAAACATTTCCAAACAGTTGAATATGTTCCTCTTCTGCAGTGCCAACCTCTTATCACCTAATTTACAAGTATTATGGTGACATAAATAGATTAGACTGAGTCATCAACAACACAAAAGAACGATGTGCCAGTGAAGGTACAGGTTAGGAAAAAAATAGTCTTATCTCAAAATCTGAACAATAGGCATCAGTATTGGAGTGGAAACTACGTACCACACCACTGAACTTTTTAAAATTAATTTGTACCCTACCCTTTCTTTCTGGCTCAAGTATGAAGCTTTCCTCAAACCTAAAGAGCCTTCCTCCAACTTAAGTGACTCTTTGGTTGGAATGCTCCTTCGTCTGATGAAAGGCTACTCGGAAGAGGGTTGCATCCAGCCCATTGAATTTTTGTGTGTATATTTATAATCCCAACTTTGTGAGATCCCAGCAGCTAAGCAGAGTCTGACCTGGTTAGTACTTAAGTGGGAGACCACCAAAGAATACTAGGGTTGCTATAAAGAGGCAGGCAATGGCAAACCACCTCTGAACATCTCTTGCTTTGAAAACCCCAGAGAGTCACCATAAGTTAACTGTGCCTTGACAGCACAGAAGCAAGCAAGCAAGCAAGAAGGAAAGCATATTCATCAGATAACTACAGTTCAAGCTACGCAAGGAAATGTGCAAAATTCTTCTGTATCCCTGGTGCTGAGGTTTGTGGGCTGTTGATGAAGATCACGAATGCTTCTTCTCTAATTTTCCTTTAAAAATCCAGAAGTGAACTGTACAAACTTTTCATGAGTTTGGATAAGATGGGGGTTTTGCCAGTCATCAAATCCTTCAGTAGCTAAAGCTGTGGAAGAAGATGCAAAGTTTGGAAAGAGTTTACAAACAAAGCAATAAATCCGGCCTTTTGAGGGAGAATATACAAACCACTCTCGGCTATATGTTTCCCCATTTCCTTTTGTTGAATAAAAAAGAGCTTTTGTGCAAAACCTGGACTGCTTTTTGTACACTCGCTTGGAATTTGAAAATGGTCCACAATGATGCAGAACTTGAGAGGGACCCCTCTCTACCCAATAGTACAAACCACTCTCGGCTATATGTTTCCCCATTTGCTTTTGTTGAATAAAAAAGAGCTTTTGTGCAAAACCTGGATTGCTTTTTGTACACTCGCTTGGAATTTGAAAATGGTCCACAATGATGCAGAACTTGAGAGGGACCCCTCTCTACCCAATAGGATACTTCCTCATGTGATAATTCCGACCACAAACCAACATCTGTTACAGTAGATCTATGTTTGGCATTATCTTTATCTGCATCTGGAACACCTTGGACTTGGCCTATC
>NW_015172023.1:496382-530090 GCF_001447785.1 Gekko japonicus | reverse complement strand
CAGAGGCCCGTTCCCCGACGCCGGGGAATCGGGCCCCGGGGGGAACTCCGCCCAGCGTGCATGTCACAGGGAAGTGATGTCATGATGCCGGGCATGCTGGGGGCGGGGCCTTGGCCACACAAGGGAAAACTCTATGGTTTTCCCTTCTATGGTCATGGCCCCGCCCCCAGCGTGCCCGGCATAATGACATCATTTCCCTGTGATGTGCATGCGGCGCGTGCGCGCTTTGCGTGCGCACGCACCAGGATCCGCACGGGAGTCCCCTGCCAGCAAGGTAAATGCCACTTGGCAACCCTAGTTGGGCCCCAGAGTTAAAACTGGGCCCCACTGGCTGGCCCTGAGTCTCATAGTTGCTGGGCCTGAGTTGCCCTGCCCTCGCATGAAGTCTTGAGTTTGCAATTTTGGGAGAGGGGAGACATTCCCCATGGGGGGGCAGGGCTGTGGAGGCCCTCTAGATTTAGAGGCCCTAGGCGTCAGCCTACTTAGCCTATACATAAATCTGGCACTGTCTGCAGAGTCTTCCTTGGTGGTCTGCCTTCCAAATACCAACCCTGCTCAGCTTTCAAGATCCCTCCTGTTAGTACCTTAGAGGAGGCATTCTAAAATGTGAAATTTAGTAAGGAACAGTTTTGGAAATGGTTAGATACAACGTACGAGAAGTGTAGATTATTAATGTCTCTTTTTAAAAAGTCTGTATGGGGAAAAAATGAGCAGGTGTCTTGTGTGGCATTATAAAAACAGGCAAATTTTTATTCTAGCATAAGATGCATCTGATGCAGTAGACTGAGGTCCATGGACACTTCTGTAAGAATAAAACTTGTTCACGATGAAGGTTCCACAGGATTCCTCTTGATTTTTTTCTTCTGGCAGACTAACAAGGTGACTTCTCTGGAATGGAAGAAGTGGGACTTTACATATTCCAAAGAAACCAAAAACTTCAATTCCATATATCTACCATTTGAATTGCAAGGCAATTAGAGAGTCCTGAGAGAGTCACTAGCAAGGATATCTAATTTGATTTGGTTCAACTGTCTAGAGATTGCTTATAACTGAGCAAAGTAGTTTAATCTCTCTTTATACACATGAGGAAGGTTTCCCAATGGTTTTGAACAAGGCAAGATTAATTATTATGCTTCCCCCCCTCCTTTGTTTCTTTTGGACCCTTCATGTATAGATAATTACACCTCTTGAGTACTTGATACCCAAGGCAGGGAATAGCTATCTTCTTCAGGCAGACTCCTTAGCTCCCCAGAAGCATTTGGTGACCATGACCAAAATGGAATGTTGAACCCAGTGCTTTCCTCATGTTAAGCACCTAAGATTTTCCCATCAGCCTCAATGCCCCCCCCCATCTTTCCCTTTGCCAGAGGACCCACTCTCCTTTGGGCCCTGCTCTTCATTTTATGATTTAATAAGGGACGGCTGTAAAAGAACAGAGGAGAATACTTGAAATACAGTTGCCACAGTAAGAAAAATACAACAGGCCCCCATGTCAGGGTATGTACATATAAATATCTTCTACCCATGTAGGACCAGACATGGATCCCAAAGATCTTTTGAATCTATTGTATACACAGCTCTGGGCTGTGGCATAAATAAGCTTCCCAAGGAAGATAATAGGGAAAGGAGACAGGTGCTTAAGCAGAAAAATAACATTTTTGCACAGAGTAGCAAGGGAAAGTAATGTGATAGTAATGCAAGATAGTAAAACAGAACCATTCACATAATTAATACAGCAGCAGTTTGTACTTGACAAGCCAATAAACCACACACTTTGTAAATCCTAGTGTCCAATTGTGGCTTCTTTAAACTGGAGAACAAAAATATTTTATTACTTCCATGTGGCTTAACTAAAGGAAAAAAACAACCCTGCCCAAAGAAAGGACAAGAAAGTGCAAAGCACTGGCTAGGAAAGTGATTGCAGGAACAAAATGAAGAATTATTGAGCCAGGTGTGTATGGGGGTCCTATGTGGTCCAACAGGCTATAAGGCTGGCCAGCTAGAAATTGGGGAGGGTGAAGCTAAGGAGTGGGAATTTACAAAAAAGGACATTGAGGGAAAGTTTACAGAAGCAAAGTATAAAGGGAGAAATGAATCTGCCTGTCTTGAAGATCCCCTGGTCTCATGTCAACAATGGGAGAATATTAGGGGCAGAACTAGCAATAAAACGCATGGGCTTGAGATACCTCTTTCATGCAGCTTAATTTATCTGGGCATAGAAGTAGTGCCATTGGCCAGAATTGATGCAATTAGGATCTACACTGATATTACACCAAATTCCAGTATGTGGCCTCTCATTAGGAAATCTGCGATTGCTCTATGATTGGTGAATTATTAGGATTTGGACCCCTATTGGGGGATATGCCATTATCTGAGTTGTCATTGGCTCCTTTTTATAAAGTCCTATCCAGGGATTCTCTTTTTCTAAGCCTTCCTCTGCCAGAGATACGCTTCTTCCAAAGCCAGTCAAATCCGACTCTAGGGTTGCGGTGCTCATCTCCATTTCCAAGCCTAAGAGCCAGCGCTGTCCGGAGACTTTTCCCGTGGTCATGTGGCCGAGGCACACAGAACACTGTTAACGTCTCACCAAAGTGGTACCTATTTATCTACTTGCAATTTCTTGCTTTTGAACTGGTAGGTTGGCAGAAGCTGGGTCCAGAGACGGGAGCTCACTCTGTCACACGGCACTCAGGTCTTGAACTGCCAAGCTACCAACCTTCCGGTCTGCAGCTCAGTGTCTTAACCTCTAAGCTACCATGGCCCCTATTCTTTGTGGAGGGAACAGTAATGTTTGGATGCTTCTCCTGGGGAATAAGAAGGGACTCTGTTCTTTCTTTCTTTCTTTCTTTCTTTCTTTCTTTCTTTCTCACATGCCACTCTCATTGTGTTGTTTTCTTTTGTCTCTTCAGTGACTGGAGTGACTTCCAAGCCCACATCTAAAGGGGTATATAAAAGGGCAAGTGGGACCACCTAGCTGTGTAGTGCTCACAGAAAGTACTGCCATGATTTGGGGCAGTGCCAGATTCACTCTGCAGAATCTCCAGATAAAAGCATCAAGTGGTGAGTGATGTGAAAGATCTCCACCAGAGACCATGGAGAACCTTGAAGAACTGCTGTCAGTCAAAGTAGACCATACTAGTTTTGGGCTGCTGTCACACGGAACAGAAGCCACACAAGTGAGACGGAAAACAGGCGGAGTTTCCGGGCGCGAACTCACCAGCACATCTGGGAAGCGTAGCACTCCCGTGGCACAACCAAGGCTTCCAGCCGAAACTGTGTGGCAAAAAACTAGTACCTCGGAGGTACTAGTTTCCGGAAACTGCGGGGCAAGGGCGGGTGTCTGATCGCGTTTCCGGTGGCATCCAGCGCCCGCCCATGTCCCCTTGCAAATAAGGTGGTTTTTTTGTGTCCACGTCTCTGTGGATGCGCACACACACCCAACGGAGCATGCGCATTCGTCGTGTACACAGAAAAACAAAAGTTTGCCGCGGCGCGCGCTTCTTTGTTGCGCGCCGGCTTGTCCTGTGATCAGCACCTCTCCCTTGCCATGGAACCTCTACGGTACCTCCACAGGACCTCCACGGGAGGTCTGATCAAGTAACTGCGCAGTAGTTTGCCCCAGGGCAAACAGCCACGCTTCTCCCCCGCAGTTTCCTGCCCGTGTGACCGGGGCCTTGGTAGACCAATGGGCTAGTGACAGTTTCAGGAGTTCCTGAGAGTCCAATTGCCAAGAAAATGACAACAGGGATGCCAGCCTCTAGGTGGGACCTGAGGATCCTCCAGAATTACAACTCTTCTCCAGACTATGGAGCTCAGTTCCACTGGAGAAAATGGATGTTCTGGAGGGTGGACTCAATAGCATTGTACCCCACCAAGGTCCCTGTCGTTCCCAGGCTCCTCTCTCAAATCTCCAGGAGTTTCCTAACTTGGATCTGGCAATCCTACTCCCACACCCTCTACCAGTGGCCAAGGGGGACCTGGCAACCCTATCTCTTTGCTGCATTGTTATAGTGAAGGGTTAGTGCACACACAAAGTAAGAAAGTGAGAAAGCAACATACATGCCAAACACCTTCATAGCCTAGATTTCTTTACTGACATGTCATTTGTAGCATGGCATATCCACCACAAGCAATGTGTTTTGTGTGTGTGTGTGTGTCCATATTAGTGAATGTTCTCACACTGGCTTCCAACCAACTTTTATAAATACCATTATTAAAGCCAGGGCTCTTTTTGTAGAAAAAGCCCAGCAGGAACTCATTAGCATAATAGGCCACACCCAACAGCAGAAACTCATTAGCATATTAGGCCACACCCCTGACAGCACAGCTGTCATTAGCACATTAGGCCACACCCCCATGTTACCAGAAGTGTGCTCATCCAGCCACACCCACCTTTTGCTCATTGTTCTGTTTACCTTGTCCAAACCCAGGGCTTTTTTTTTTTTAGCAGGAACTCCTTTGCATTTTAGGCTACACACCCCAATGTAGCCAATCCTAATGAGTTTCTGCTGTTGGGTGTTGTCTATTATGTTAATGAGTTCTTGCTGGGCGTGGCCAACTTGGAAGCCAGCCAGAACTCCGTTCCTGTGCGTTCCTGCCCCAAAAATAGCCCTGATTAAAGCATAATAAAACACAATGACAGGACTACACTAAAAAGACCAAATAATCATTTGCAGCCCATCTACACCAAGAGAGGATGGTAAAATCAGAAAGGAGCCATAAAACCAATGAGAGTATAAACCAAAATAAAACCCACAGTACTAAAGAGAAAAGACAATAAACCAGAAAGGAAGGAGAGGGAGCCATAAAACCAATGAGAGTATAAACCAAAATAAAACCCACAGTACTAAAGAGAAAAGACAATAAACCAGAAAGGAAGGAGAGGGAGCCATAAAACCAATGAGAGTATAAACCAAAATAAAACCCACAGTACTAAAGAGAAAAGACAATAAACCAGAAAGGAAGGAGAGGGAGCCATAAAACCAATGAGAGTATAAACCAAAATAAAACCCACAGTACTAAAGAGAAAAGACAATAAACCAGAAAGGAAGGAGAGGGAAAACAGATTTATTCAGCCCAAGACATATTTCAAATTCATTGATATTTCTCCCCCCACCCCCCCAGGGTGAATGCTAATTTGGTATCTCCTGCTCCGGTGAAGAATTCCTGAAAGATTTCTGAGAATTTCAAGGGAACCCACAATGTAGATAAGAGTAGTAAAACGTAAGGGTAGTTTTTGAGACTCTCTTGGTGCCAAACTCTGTGAACTCAAAAAAAGCATTGATTCTGTTCTGATGTATTAAAGCTGCATGCAATACTGCCTTTAGGGTACAATCATTTGGACGGTCCTTGTGGGATACAAGATGTCGTTCCCCACAGTTTTGTTGGTTGAAATTCTAATATACATGCTGCTGACTATCTCTCTTCCTTATTAGGCATCTTGTGATTTAATTAATGATGGGTTCTTTTTCCACCATGGTCTGCTTTTCCAATTAAAGCATTTTATGTCTTCATTAATCTATTAAAGAATTTCCCAGGAGGTAATTAGTTAGATCTTTTTTGCTGGGATGACAACAACTTGAGTGGACACAGCGGAGTGTGTGTTTAAATAATGTGACTGCACACGTCCTCTTAGAAAATCGTTTTTAATTGCTCTCTTTTTAAGGAGCAGGTTGTTGTGTCTGGTAACTTTTGAGCTCTATCTAGCAAAGTTAGCCATGAGGACCAATATCCTACTGGAAAGATGGATTGCAGGTGACACTCCTGGGAGCGGAACATTTAATGCACTGTAAGCCTGCTAGCACTTGTATACTTGAGGGGGCAAATAATGACTGTGCATTTGCAATTGTAATTGCATATTGCTTTGCCAAAGTTGCTCCTCCCCACCCACTCCAATTTCTCCCTGAAATCCAAAAAATCTGTCTCATTTCCTTTTGTTAGGAATTTGGAGTCTCCTTCAAATCAATTCTGCTTTGATCAAAGAGAGAAAGAGGCCAGAAGAGAGGTTGTGCAAAATTTCAAAATTTGACTCCATAGATCCAGAGAGGCAGGTGAAGACTCCCAAACCTTCCTGTCCTCCTCCTACAGCATCGTGCTGTGGTGTGTAATGTAAAACATCAGCAAGGGCTGAAATTACAAAAGGGTGCATCGACTTAACAACAAACTGGACTTGTTGCACTTGCAAAACATGGTGCCTGTACAGCACTGTGATAATTAAGAGGAAAGAGAGCTGAAGTCTTCTTGACTGACTTGTGATAAATTTGTGCATGAACATTCTTTCCCACACTGTCTCATTGGAGTTGGAGCTATATATATTATTTACAGATTTTGTAGTACAAGAGGCTTGTAGTACAAGACAAAGCTGCTCAGCATGCTGTCTGAAGTGATGATATAAAGATGATACAGTGAAGGAGTCAATTTGTGTATAAATGCAGAGTTCATTCTCAGAATTCCTGTCTGAAACCAGCGATGGGATGTGAATAGTAGTGCAACCCTTAAAAAAAAACCCCACTTTCCTTGGTCTAAGCCCTGTTGAATAGACCAGAGTAGGATTCTGAATAGACTGGTTTAGGAGTGCTCTATTAGTCATGATTGAGGGCCCATTCTCACGTTTCTTTTGTAGAGTGGGAAGCACTGAAGCATGGAAACTTCCAGTGCCTCTGTGGTGACATCAGGCCATAGAATGTGGTTCTTCTCCAAAACAGTGGTGCCTCTTCTGGCAACAAGGACAACATTTATATGAGAATGAGCCAAGCTTCACTGACAACTAAAAATACTATGAGGATGAGGCCCAACTGCCGTGTCCTCTTTATCTGAACAATCATGTTTTCATACTGCTTTTTCATTAGCTACATTCAAATCCAGAACTATTCATCTTTAAATGCCATATAAAAGCCTGTGAATATGCAGATCTGAAGCCTTACCTCCCGTGTTTACTAAGAAGCTAAAGCACCTATTCAGAAGCTGAAGGACATGCACGTACAAACGTTATTGCTAAATTTAAATGTGTATTGTGAAAGCATTATAAAAAGGAGGAAAAGATTCCATTGTCATGGTGGTTTCATAACAAGAGACACTGAGGACTCCAACTCTTATGGGGGAGGGGGAGGTTCCGCTGGCTGGATACAATCTACTATGGAAGAACCGTACATACCAGATTAGGAAAATATGCGGAGTAAATTGGCCACAACTTTATTGACTACAGCTGTAAGAAGCACTGGAACAGCATGGGTCCACAGGATCCCGTGCATCAGCTGGCCCCACGCCAGCCGATATACCCATCACCCAGCCAGCCAGTATGGGTGCTGAACCATGGGATGGCAGGTTGCTGGTGCTCACACAGATGACTGCCACCCTGCCCTCTGGTCATGAGGGCAATCACTGGTATTCCATAAGCAGGCTTGCTCCCATCAGTCCTCACACCAAGACCCCTTGATGGGAGCCCCATATCCAGGAAAATGGCATGCAGGCCGATTTCCATAAACAGATCCGGCCCCATGCTGTTACTTCCAAAAGTTGTGACAAGAAATATGGCATAGAATACATAGTATTTCACTAACAACATCATATTATATGATATCGATGCCCCCTTTCCCCCACCTTGATACCCCCATTATACATTATTGACTTCTGACAGCATACACATAGGGTGGGATGGGAGGGTAAGTTGTTCCCTGGCCAGATAAAGGATGAGGGGTGGGAGGCAAGCAGCTGTCCTATTCCCCTGCAACTGCCCACCACCGGCCACATAGTTGCCCTGCCATTGGTCCCTGGGGGAGGGGGAAGTCCTGACTTCTCATGCCACACACCCCCACCCAGCATCTGGCTAGCCTTCCCGCCCCCACCTTGCCCCACAAAATTTGGGCTGCACTGAGTCGGGCCCTTTCCACTTCTTGAAGTTTGTCATCCCTATGGAACAGAAGGGAATAATTTGCAGAAGAAGTTATACTGAATCATTATACTGAATCAGACCATTGGTCTGCCAAGGTCAGTATTATCTACTCTGACTGGTAGAAGATCTCAGAGGTCTCATATTTATGTCTTTTCACATCATCTGTTACCTGATCCTTTTAACTTGAGATCCCAAGGACCGAACCAGGGACCTTCTGCTCTACCATTGAGCGACAGCCCCTCCCCAATCCAGCTCAGAGCGATTTAAACCAAACAGCTGAGTGGCACGACGCTTTAAACTTTAAATAGCTCACAAACTGATACAAACTGATATGGTTCATGAACTGGCCTATTGGTTCATGGTTCGGTTCTTGGTTCAGCCAGGAAACATGAACTGAACTGCAAAAATGCGGTTCATGCCCATTCCTAATTGTTTCCAGTACAGCCTATTATGGGTTAAAATGATTTATGGAGGGAGGCAATAAGTTCCGTATCAGAGGGGGGATAGAATTTGCTTTTCACTTTTTAAAATAAAAGATGTTGTATTTTTTAAAAAAGAAAAGAGAGAGCTTGGATTTTGTTTTGCTATTTTGTGCACAAAAAGGGCCCATTAATTATCGCTCATTTATCTGGCTTACTAAACAGTATAACTCTAATCTACTCAAGACATTTATCTAGCTCTAAATGCCCAAGCCATCATGTTCACTGCATGGGGGTCATTAATGTGTCATGCAAATCGAGCATTACTGCTGGAAAAGTAGCATTGGGAGACTGAAAGTAACAATGTTTGAATGACAGTAAACCATTTATTACCCAAACAAGTATACACTTATAACAGGGGGAAAACTGACTGCAACATATAATTTATAGTTTAATGTACAGTATCTTATGTAAAACAGAACTTTTGAACATGATGTGTAGCTTTTTGGAATTAGGAACAGGCCATGCTTATGGCATTATAATTTGCCTTTATCAGTTGAAATGAGAAGGGCAAACAGCAGGGACCCAATTGAGAATAAGTTATTTGCAGCTAAGACCTGATATAACCAATGGTACATAAATAAGTTCTTACTAACTTGTCTTATTGATTTCACTATGACAAGCTGAACTGAAATTCTCTGGATTGGGTTCATGAAGTTAGGGAGTAGAAGTGTATGCCTATTTTTATCTTATTTTCTTTGTTTATACTTCACCTTTCTCCTTAATGGGGACCCAAAGCAGACTACATCAATCTCCTCTCCTCCGTTTTATTTTTCCAACAATTCTATTAGGTAGGTTGGGCTGAGAGCGTGTGACTGGCCAAAGGTCACCTACGAAGCTTCCATGGCAGAACAGAAATTCAAACCTGGGTTTTCCAGATCAAAGTCCAAAAATCTAAGCATTATACCACTCTTGGTTTGGATAAACTTTTTATTGTTTTTATTAGCTGGACTTGTTTTTTATTTACCTGATGGTATTGTCTTAGTTATGAGCTGCATTGGGCAGACTTCTGGAGAGGTAGCACACCCATTTTCTAAACACATTAGATAACATCCATTGCAATGGATGCCATATGCTCCTTGCCACAAGATTCACCACCAAATTTCTCCAAAAGTGAAATTTTGAGGTAAACATAGAAGTTTCCTATTCAGGCAAAACATGATTAATGGGGGGATATAGATGTCCTATGTACCACATGGAGAATGTGGTGATGTTTACTCACTTGTCAAAGGTGGTAACAGTGCTACAGTGCTGTGCTGGCTTTGTAGTGTTCAGCTGCTATGGAGGCTTTGTTCTACCTGTGTTCTACCTGCACACACTGGTGTATATTTTGTCAATAATTACTTATTCTTGGTTTGCAGAATTACAAATTTGTATAGGAGGTTAAAACAAGTTTCTATTGTATATAATTCTTTAGTCAAGTGAAATCTGCTTTTAATGGAGCCTTCATTGTGTGCACATAGACATGTGTGTACCATCTCTGAAAAATTAAAAAATGAGGGAGAAAAGGTCCACTTTCATTATACAAACTCAAATAAATGCTTGTTAATAAATCAGGTATGGGCTTGATCCAGTAACCTGTCAGTGCAGGGCACTGATAGATTTCCCCCAAATTCCTCTCCCCTGACAGTGACAACCCAAAAGCTTTTGGGATTGTAAGTGTTAGAGAATGAACTTGATATTTGCTTTATGGACTTATATTTATTGCTACACACAATGGACTGTGTGCACACACACATAGGCTCAGAGAACTGTACATTTCAAGTCACCTGTTGTGATGCAGCACATAGAAGGTACTTGCACAAGCCTTACACGTGAATAAGGTTTCAGTTACAACCAAGCTGCGAAGCCAGATAAGTATCACCCATCATCACCCCCACCTGCTAATGCAACAGTGCTTATTTTAATACTGTATTTCTAAGGAACTTGATTGAATGTGTGAGGGCATCAGTATTGTTTGTATGAGATTTATTTTCTTTAAGTAAAAGACATTTATTTTAACAACACCAGCCTCGACTCCTTCTCTGGTATCCCTTGGTGGGAACAGGACCTTGGTATAGTTGGCAAGAACCAGTTTATAAATTGCCAATTGCTGTAAATAAAGCAATTCGGCTAACATAAGAGCCATGTGTACAAACAGTCATGAAGTCTTGGGTTGCTGCGGTGAGGAGACAACAGGTGATTCTGCATCTAGCATTCACTCCACATTTTCTCAACTGGGAGGAAAAAGTGCATCTCAAAACCACATTCAAATACCCCGGGGCAATGCCGTGCTGACTGAAAAGTCACCCCTGAACAGCAGAAGGTACCATAAAATCCAATGATCAAAGGAGGAAAAAGTGGCATGGAGTGTGGAGGCTACAATAAAATCCGATGATCAAAAGAAGTAAAAGCAGCATGCAGTGCAGAGGGGAATTTCTGTTCTGGGTTTTGTAAAACAATGGAGGAAAAAACCAATGCAGAATCAGCCAGTCACCCCTCTTCTTTCTGCCATCAGTAGAGCTACTATTGTGGAAGGGTGAAGAGGTACAATTTCCCCCTTCTCCTTCTTCATTTCAGCCTCCACCCCCTGTGGCTGTTTGTCCACATGGCTTCCATGACCACAGGACTCAAGTACACAGGGGTCAAAAATTACCCCTGGGAAGTGGAACATGGAGACATTTGTTCTCTTGCCACTGATGCACAACTGGTAAGAAGCCATGGTTTCTTAAATTAAATAAGCAAACAACCCCTCAAACACACCAATATATAAAATAAAATCTGAAAACCCCTCTTTATTTCCTTCAAAGTACACAAATCACACAGTATTGTAAAGCCACAGATGGGGGCAAACCTTAAGATTCTAGTCAGGAAACTCTACAGTGTGGTGGGAAGACACTTCTGCATTCAAAAGGATTAGTCAAGGATTAATAGTGCAATTGTCCTACCATATCAGAAATGTAGGGAGTCCTTACCACTTGGTAAAGACCTCAGCCTTTACCAGACATAAGAATGCATGTCTAGGGGAAAAAAATAATAATAAAGGTGACTACATCATAGCCTTGTGGTAAATTGATATTCTGTAGTGGCACAACAAAAGATATGTAAAAAGAACTTTGATAATATACGTGAAATGGTTTTGAGATGTGAATACCAAAGTTATGACCAAGTTTTACAGAAAGTAAAATATCAAGGTGAACTTGGAATTCCCTGTACACCCAAGGAATTTCAAAGGAAGCAACAACATTTTCAAGAAGACTAGTGACATTTCTTAGTCTGAGATCTCAAGCTGCTTCAGGCATATTCTACTGAAACAGCATTCTGCATGAACTTGGAATGCACCCCAGAATTCTCATAAAACCGTCACATCACCCAGAGCAACCACGTGGCCCTCAAGAAATTTCATTCTACATATCACTTTCCCTCAGTTCTTTAGTCAACATTTATGAGACATCCTTTCCATTATGCAAAATGCTGTAATAGGTTATGGGCTGGATCCAGCCAGCTTTCTTGCTAAATCTCAACCAACTATTACAGTCTCCTTCCCTCATGAATGTTGTTTATACAGGTCTTGTGATCCAGAGCATAACTTTTTTTTGGTAGTCAAAGGGTACCCCCCTCCTCCCCTTTTCACCAACTGAGAAATTAGTTGGATCCCACCCTATGAACTGTACCCCCTCAGTTCAACTGCAGTTGTCGACAAGGTCATATTTTGAAATCCCTCAATTTTATAAGCTCTCTGTAAACTAACGTATCTGGTGGAGGCTACACTAAACCTTTCTCCCTGCTGGCATAGAGATGTGTATGAAAAAGTATGACTCTCCAGTAGTCATCTGAGGTAATATTTTCTGGAATTCCAACCACACGACCTTCTACACAGCATGTAGATTTTATAAACGGACTGTCAATAGTCATTTACTAAGCACCTTAACCAGCATTTCATGGCTAAAGTATTTGACCTTCAAACTTGACTGATTTGACCTCAGAGTCATAGCCCATAATGATTACATTTTCCTTGTAGGAATTTAGGATGTAATGACAGAATGCTATGGGGAGGGGAAAGAGGAAGAGGGAATAAGAAAGTGGAGAGAGATAAATTGAGAGCAGATTAAAGTACAGAGACAGTGATTCAATTTAGAGTGAGCTATGAATAATTATTCTCAGGCGCAAGCTAAGCAATAAAGATGTGGGTGTTCAGCAGAGTAAGAATAGATGAATTAGTCACAGAAGTAATAACTCAGATAGTTAAAAAAATATGATAACAGTCAGGGATTGTTGCATGGATGGAGAAATAGCAATTTTAGAGAGCAGCATAGAAAATTCTCAATTAATTGCATCATGCAGCTTGGATACAGGGGAGAAAATTCCAGCAGCGTTCACAGATGGAATATACCATTGTAGGCTACAAATATCAATCTGGGGGGGCAGAGAGGGGACATTAGTAGAATTTAGATTTTTATTTTCAGAGCCAATGATTTTAAACATAAAAAGAGCGACTTGAGTGGATCGGATCCAAGATTTGGAGGCAATTTGAGTGGTTTAGCTTTTCCTGGATGGAGCAAGGCTTCCTCTGAATGGTCAAAAGTCTTCACTAAGTGGAAGGAAGTCACAGGATCAGTTCCATATAAATATGTTTATAGAATATGTATAGCAAGCTCCTGGAAATCAAAAGATCCACTACCAGTGATGAGCTAGTATGCTATAATTTGAAATGCTGCCCTCTTGACAAAAATAATTTATTATAAAAAGGAGAAAGAAAGACTGCTATCATATAAATATGTTGAAAATCCGGGTTTTGATTATAGACCACGGGAACAGAAAATCTGGCAACTTTATAAAAACATATGTTATTTTCTTTGACACAATAAATATCAATTTATTCTTTAAACAGACTTTATGCACACTATTACAAAAAATACTCTTGCATTTATCTTTCCACTTCTGATTCCACTTTCACATTTGCTACCTTGGGGGAAAGGTGACATAAATATGTTTTAAATAAATAAATAAATGTCCAGATATTATTGAAGACCCAATTTATGTCTACAAGACTGGATAAAAAGATTATTTTAAACATAGGTGTTTTAAAATAAACCTAATACTTTAAAAAGTATATGCAGATAAATAAATAAATAATCAGCATGCTTACTTGTAGGTAATACCCAATTCAAGAAAAAATACTCATAGATCACTTTTTAAAGATCCTTGGGTTTCATGGATTTTGAAGGGAGTACTTAAGATACTTCTTGATATTAACTACTATGCTATTGTACAGTTTTTAATCATTTACACTGAGCTCTGCAGAAGAACTTTCCGAAGGATTCTGTCCTGGGAGTATCTTTGTAATTTAGCAGAAGACCTTTCAAAAGGTATTCAAAGATGCCAACAGAAATTGGGGTACAGCACAGCAGAAGAAGAATATAAGGAAATCCCATTTTACAATGGATCAGCATTTTAAACATAGAAACATAGAGCTGGAAGGGACCTCAAAGTAATCTAGTCCAACCTTCAGCACAACACAGGAAATTCAGAAATATCCCCTAGAAACCGAACTCTATGCCTAGAGGAAGGCTGTCATGCCTGCCCCTGATGAAGCACCTGACAGCCAGGAGCACGTGGAGTTGGCACCACAAGCCCCTGAGGAACATCCAGAAGCAGAGACTTACAGTCAGGAACTGGCTCCTGCAGCAGAAGACTCTCTAAGTCTTGAAGAGGATAGAGGCTCCCAAGAGACACCTGCGCAGGATCAGGCTCTGCTTAATCCAAGTAATTCGCCACCTGACTCCCCCTTTCAGAATGGTAAATGCATAATATATGAAGCTGTGGAACTTGTAAGTAAGCTGGCCATGATGTCCTTTCTTATGATGTGCCCTTGCAATTCCCTACATTCTATAAGCAGAAGACTTACCAGCCTGGAGTTGATTATCCGGCTGGTGGTGATGCTAATATTAAGGCCAGGTTGGTATAATGTTGATGTTAATGTTAGGGCCAGGGCCATGGTGTCGAGGCGGCACCCTACTTGAAAGCTTGGTGGAAGAGCTCTGTTTTACAAGCCCTGCAGAACTGCAAAAGGTCCCGCAGGGCCCTGATGTCATCCAGGAGCTCATTCCAACAGTGAGGGGCCACCACAGAAAAGGCCCTGGCCCTCGTTGTGGCCAACCTGGTCTCTTTCAGACCCTGAAGAACCAGGTGATTTTGGGTGTGGAGCAGGGGTCTTCTGGGTGTGGAGCAGGGGTCACTGGGGGTGTGGGGGGAGGTACTTGTGAATTTCCTGCATTGTGCAGGGAGTTGGACTAGATGACCCTGGAGGTCTCTTCCAACTCTATATGATTCTACGATTCTATCAGTCTGATTCAACAAGAATGTAGTGAATGACCTCAATTGGCTCCATGTAATAGTTTATGCATGCAGATATATTGTCTGGACTTTTAACTGCCACCTCTGACCATTCTAAGTGCATCTAATTCTAAAACAGGTTAACGACTGCACAGTTGTTAAATAGTGGGTTCCATGGATGAGTAGGCTCAAGTCTCGTGATCAGCTCAACTTTATTTGTGATTTCAGCAAGAGCAAGACAAGACTCCAGAGCCTCAGCTCTGTTAAACAGCATGCAATTGCCACACCCAAACACACCCCACTCCCAGTGATAGGCTAGTTACATAACATTACTACTTGACTGGTTACTTCCAGAGGCCTGATAGGCTATTGTTCTTGTGCTCCAAGCTCAGTCAGTCTCTGGTGTGACAAACCTGGAATAATTCAGTCCCAATACATAACAACAGTGCAGTTGGAATACCCTCGCAAGAAGTAATTTATTTCCATTTATTTTGCTAACTATACGCCCATTAGTCAATACAGACCATAGGATGCTAGAGCAGTAAGTTATTACTGCAGAAATTCTGCTCACCCTGCAGCTGAGTTGGCATCAACATTTTTCGTGCAGCAATGCAGATCCCCCCACCCAACCTGCATTGCTCAGTGATTGATTTAAGTGAAGGTAAAGCATGTCCCTGCAATTTGCTTGCATTATAAGGCCATTCCATTAGGGAAACACATTTGCTTTTGCAAATAGGAGAACCAGAGACAAGAACTCAAGGCTTGCGGAACACAAGATTGCATGACCATATTAGGCGTCGCTGAGCCCGTTACTAGGGATTGCTGACCTTTGCTTGTTATTATGTTATTGGTAAGAAACTTGCTTACTGCTGTCATGAAGAAAGTTAACACCTGGCTGATAAGAGGAACTTGTAGCTTACCCACAAGGGACATGTGACCAGCCAAGGATGTTTGAGGTTCTGAAAAAGAACACAATGCTTCAGACTTCATGGTCAATGTCTGTGATAATCTTGCATGCTAATTATAAGAAATGACCAGGGGGAAAAATGGTTTTTGTACTCGGTGGAAAAACTATATAAATCTTCTTAAACCTGCATTCGGGGTACACACCCTGTTTTGAAAGTGCCCTGAGAGGTACTTTTGGCTGTACAAACAACTGTTGACTCTCCTTGCTGACTCCCTGGTGATCTCTATCTCAGTTCTCCCGCTACAAAGGTTTAAAAGACATCTTTGAGGAATGATTGACAACTTGGTGCACTAACAGATTCCCAAAGGGTCTAAAGTGTGATAAATCCACTAATGTCACAACATATTGAATATGATATATAGATTAGTGGCAGATCTAGAACACTCAGATCTCAAACTATGTCACTAGATGAGATACAGGAGACTGACACCTTCATTAACTATCCTATCTGCACACCTTTCACCAGTGGATTCCTAACTTTTGTTTTCAGAGAATGGTATGTTTGAGTACATTTTCAGTCTCAGGGGTGGGGGGACAGACATGGCAGGCAAACATGAATTAACTAGGGTTTTTTAAACTTCTAAACTTTGCATCCCTAGTTCTGTCTTACTGGCCATCAGGTTTTTATTGGCTTTGACTGAGAGCAGCCCCCCCCATTCTTTGTTACCACCCCTTGCTCCTCTAGCTACTTCCCTTTCACACATTGGCTCCACCCCACTGGTTTAAACCTTCTTCCTCTAACAACACTCCTTGTGGTTAAGGCAGAAGGAGTCAGCTAGCAAGAGGCAGTGGGCCAGCTTTCTTCCTGACTCCTTGATCTGTGCACAACAGAGAAAGTAGTTGGAGGAAGGAGAAAGCAGGTAAACATCTCCTGCTAGCCTGTCCCCCTCCTCCTTATAACTGCTGCTCTGCTGAGGATATGGAAAAGAAACCAGGGCTGTTTGGTGCTAACTTTCTCCTTTCAAAAATGGTAATCTCCAGTATTGGTGGTGGATGGATACAGCAATTAATCTTAAGGCCTCCCTCAGACCTTAAGTGGCTGTGACAGACTTCCAGGGGAGACAAGAGGAAAATTCTAGAGTGTACAGTCAGTTAAGCCAGTCTGTTTCATAAACCTCTGTTTGGCTTTATGTTACTGGCAAATGTTGGAGTCTCGCAGTTAAAGATGTTCAGTTGTTCAGGTAAGAACACACTGGCCATGTTGGCCTTGCAGAGGCAAAATAGATGTGTACAGTTCTGGTCACCACACCTCAAAGAGGATATTATAGCATTGGAAAAAGTGCAGAAAAGGGCAACTGGAATGATAAAAGGGTTGGAACACTTTCCCTATGAAGATAGGTTAAAGTGCTTGGGGCTCTTTAGCTTGGAGAAATGACGGCTGAGGGGTGACACGATCGAGGTTTATAAGATTATGCATGGGATAGAGCAGGTAGAGAAAGAAGTATTCTCCCTTTCTCACAATACAAGAACTCGTGGGCACTCCATGAAATTGCTGAGCAGTCAGGTTAGAACAGATAAAAGGAAGTACTTCTCCATCCAAAGAGTGATTAACACATGGAATTCACTGCCACAGGAGGAAGTGGTGGCTACAAGCATGGACGGCTTCAAAGGGGAATTAGATAAGCATATGGAGCAGAGGTCCATCAGTGGCTATTAGCCACAAGGCTAGGAACTCTCAGTCTGGGGCAAGTGATGCACTGTATTCTTGGTGCTTGGGGGGGGGGGAGGCAACAGTGTCCTGGCCCCACTGGTGGTCTTCCTGATGGCACCTGGTATTTTTGGCTGGTGTGACAGAGTGTTGGACTGGATGGGCCATTGGCCTGATCCAACATTGGCTTATCTTATGTTATTATGTTATTTCCTGCAGTGAGCAGAATTCTGACAAAAATCAGAACCCCTGCATTTTGTAGTCCTTTAAAAATTACATTTGGCACTTTAAATGTAATCTGTTCAGAGATAACATATGGTGTGACAACAAAGGGAAGAGGCTATAAACCTATTTTTTCCTTCTTTAATCTAGAAAGAGAACAGAGAAAATGTATTTCAGCAATAAGCAATTTATATTATGCAAGCTCATGAGAGGATTCATAGTTCATGTGATTAATAAAGAATACACAGGGTATGCGAAGGAAACAGTCTGCGGATGTTTCACTAGTTATATGAGGATTAAGGATAACTAACAGAGTGTATCCTAGAACCTATATTAATTTTCTGTTGGCAACCAGTAAATAAATTTGTTTTTCCTGCCCTGGTGTTTACTCAGTGGCTTTGCAGGCAATTGACCCCTTTTTTCTGTGTTACAAAGAAAATTGGTTGGTGCTGATATATTTCTGATGCATCAGAGGTCCTGAAGTCATAAACTGAAGCTCTCTGTGTGTCAGACTGAACATCCTCTGCAAAATGCACCAGTTTGCTTACTAGCCAATACTTATATTTCAGAATTCCCTTTTTTCTTCCTTGTATCCTCCCAAGGGTAAGTGCTATCCCATTTTTTCCTCACAACAATCCTGTGAGGGGTGCCACATTGAGAAAATGGCCCAAGGTCATCAAGGGAACTTCATGACCCACTAGAGATTGGAACACAGGTCTTCATCGTTCAATTCCTGCACTATGTCCATCGTGCTGGGCTTATTTTTTATTCATTTTTAAAACATAACAGTGCTACTGGATCCGTCCATCTAGTCCAGCATCTTGTTTCTCATAGTTGCCAACCAGTTGCCATGGAGGGTCAACAAACAGGGCATAGAGGACAAAGCCTTCCCCTGATGTTCTCTCTCTGAACATGTACATTACCTCCAGTCACCACGGCCATTTATTTATTATTGTTCTAGGCCCCATTTCAGAGAATTGTCTCCCAAAGTGGCTTGCATCAATAAAGAGAGACACACTGTGGCCACAGGTGTAAAATCTAAAAAGAAACACAACAGAAGGAGTAGGGCAATGGCGGCTCCACAAGGAATGTTGCCTGTAGTTGCAACTGTTCTGGCTCCAATAGCAGGGGCTTGAGCAGGGTTTAGTAGCGTTGGGTTACCCCTGAGCTTCCTAGTCTTCCCTCAGGGTGGTCGCTGGCTGCTGGTCATTATCTGAGGAATCTGTTCCCAAGTATGACCTAGGGGGATTCCTGACAGTTACTGCTGGCCACCACTCCTTATGGCCTCTGCTTACCAGTGATACCATCAGGAATGCCAAGGGATTTTCCAAAGCTCAGAATTGGGCTCAAAAATGCAAGCTGCATGCTAATTTGTCAACAAAATACCTTGGTTTATGAAGCTCAAAACTGTGTGGTGTGGCATGATGGCATTTTCATCATCACCAGTGCCAAGATGCATTGTTGTTGTTGTTGGAAGAAATGTCTTCAGTCTATACCATTGGAGCCCAGTCCATTGTTAATGGCCAGTTAGCTGTAAAATGTCACCTTTCCTCACTTGAATTTAGCTTACAGTGAAGCCCACTTATCTGGATGAATTTAGAAGAGCGTGACTCTTAGAATTCTACTGTTAGTTCCTCAGATGCCATACTAACAAAAAGCGGTTTGATGCACGGGTATTATATCTTTGCATTTGCCTTGGAAGATGTTGGACATCATTTAGGTTCTCCTTCAGTGATCCCACACTTTATAACCAATCCATTCACTATAATAACAGTGGCAAATCATTGCTGTGCTCCAGTTTATACCAGAGACCAAGGATTCTTGAGTAGCTCCACCATCCATCACTTGATTATTATAACTTCAAGATACATTTGTCATGTGTGGCCATCACAGATATAATACCACTGATATTACCATGCAAAACCCCAAACCCAATACTTTTCAGTGGAGTCAGGTCACATGTTCACTGCAAGTCATCAAACGTAAAATACATAGGTTTAGAGAAATCAAGTGAGGTACATATTTTAGTGTAACCCAGACTTTAGAAATAGATGCAACTTGTTTTCTAAAATAAATTCTATTTGCTGCCTGCTGATCTATGCCCAGAGCTTTTATACTTCCTTTAAACTGAATTCAGCTTTGCTTCATGAAAGGAAATGACAAAATAAGTAGAAGAAAGACATCAGTCAGTACTTTCAGGGACTACTTGGCAGCCTTGAAGGACCTAAACTTGGTGCAATTTTTACAATGCAAGATTGTGCATCGTTAGCTAAACTAAAAGCAAAGGTGTGCAAAATCCCTCAAGTGGTTCCACTAATCATAATGAAATATTTTTCCCCTTGAAAATCCCTGCTTCTCTGCTGACTCTCCCTCCCTTTTAAACACAGTGCAATCCTGAACAGGGTGACAGCCTCAATGAAATCAGAGAAACCAGCGGTCTTGTCGAAATGGTGACAGTTTTTACAGGGTGAAGCAAAGTGGGTGATCCTTCTCTCAGCCAGGCACATCGCATGTGATGGGTGAAATTGCCCTTCTTTGTGTTCTATCAGTCCAGCTCTTCTTCCTCCTCCTCACTGCAACCCCTCAACTGGTATGGCTGTTTGGTCACATATGTCCCAGATCTAAGGAATAATCATTCTGGGATATTTTGGGCCAAAAGGGACTGCATGGGAATTAGAAACTGCAGGAAATCTGCATGTACTCCACTAGTAGCTGGTTAAATACAAGCCAAGCTTCGGCAATGCTTCTGACAGCCATTAAATGAGATCATTTTTTGTAAGTCCCACTGAGCAAAGTCAGAAAATTAAAGACTACACTACTTCAGACTGCTGGCTGGGAGCTACATTTATGAATGCTTCTCCACATCAAGGGATTCCATTCCTGTAGAAAACTAGCACATTAGGGATAAAGGTTTAGCATAGCCTCTTCCCTTATGTGTTAGTTTATTACAGGAAGAGATATGCCTATGGGAGAGAACAAAGTGTGAGTCCAGAGGCACCTTTAAGGCCAACAAAGTTTAATTCAAGGTATGAGCTTTAATGGGCATGCACACGTCTTCAGATACAGATTCAGATACTGTATTTGAAGAAGTGTGCATGCACGGGAAAGCTTATGCCTTGAATAACACTTGGTTGGTCTTAAAGGTGCCACTGGACTCACACTTTGTTCTGCTGCTTCAGACCAACATGGCTACACGCTGAAATCTATCCTATGGGAGAGAGTACTGAAAGATATTTCTTAGGTATTAATTTATTTTATTTTATTAAGGAAGTGTATCTTGATTAAACCCAACACACTCAAAGCTGCTCACCACACAGACAAACATGATCTCATTGCCTCCACCCCTAGCCCACACATGCACCAACTGTCAAGTGGGACAGACCAGGATGCTACTGTTACCCAACTCTTGGTGCTTGGAGGGTCAACAGTGGGAGGGCTTCTAATGCCCTGGCCCTACTGGTGGACCTCCTGATGGCACCAGATATTTTTGGCCACTGTGTGACAGAGTGTTGGACTGGATGGGCCTTTGGCCTGATCCAACATTGGCGTCTCTTATGTAACTCTCTATAGATGTGAAGGTCCTGTAACTATATATTTATATATGGGATCTTTTATCCCGTGTATACCAATGTCCAGATTCAGACTAATGCCTGAAAGAATGAGGGGGAATAAAGTTCCTTAAACAGAAAAAGGATTTTATTTAATTAACTGAAAATGAAATAAATTATGTTGAACAATAAAATGGAGGCATACAGAAGGGCAGAAAGGCAAGATAAGACAGAGGTACACTCCCAAACCCTTTACCTAATAAACTGCTTAACTGGAGGAAACTGAAAAATGGAAACAGAATATGCAAGCCCTTTCTCGGAGAGAAGGGGAAGGGTCCTTGGCCATGATGAGGTGGCTTCAGGGGCTGAAATTGACCAGGCAGGAAGACAGTACAGCAAGGTGGGTGCTTGGAGTGATAAAAGAAGAAGAAAGCCAACTATGAAGTTGGGGTAACTGGATGAATTCAAAATGGCTACAAAACGTGGGGCTGAGGGGTAACTTATACCCTTTTGCTGAGGATGAGAAGGAGTGTTGGCAGTGAGAGTAATAAAAATCCAATCTTTCCAGAGATGAGCCAGTGTGAAAAGAAATGAATTGTTTGCATTGTGGAGGGAAGTTGCCTTTCTTACTAACAGTGTGTTTCCTCAGAGAGGTTTGGAATTTAGATATGTAACTGTCTATGGCTGAGTATTTGACATAAATGAAGAATGGAAGAAACCTTCCTGCTGGATCACTGAGGTATAGGGAAATTTGCTGGAATTGGACCATTGCTTATTGTTTCGGAGATATAGATTGTTAGTTTAAGGTCAAATTATCATGGAGGAGGTTTGGAGATCCTTAGGGGAAAAGGCCAACTGAATCCCTCTTGATGGCCTCATCCACTTTCCTCTCTCAGAGGTGAGATTTTCCCTCCATTTGTCTTTCCGTTTCCTGACTGACCTGTCCTAGTAATGTTTTCTTTTTTGCTAAAGAACTCTGGCTGTCCCACCTTGTCAAAGTACAATATTCTCGCTGTTGGCTAACTGAGGGAAATAGCAGGAGCCCACTTTAATTTAAACAACTTAAATGACACTGAAGGCATTTTGAAATTCAAAAATAACAAAACATTTTATGTAACATAGAGGGAAAAGATCAGGTGAAATCAGGGGCTGAAATTTCTGAGGTAAACCCAGTACATGCACAGACTTCAGTTCTTATATTTCAGGCTAATGAGAATTTCTTAAGCTATTCACAGTTACGTGCATCTTTATGTTGAGAGGCTTTTGTTCCAGTGTTTTCCAAACACCCCACTATACTTTCTTTGAATATCCTCTGACTATTTTGGTTTCCAGAATTCTGATATACTCTTTCCAGTACCCAAGCCTCCCTTCTCTTGAAACACTAGTACTTGTCTAGAGTTTTCAACTGAGTCTTAAGGTCTCTAAAGGCAGTCTCTAACCACACCAGAGTAGGGATCTCTCCACTCTTCAGAGCTAACTCCCTGTTTGGGAAATTCTCCCCTCACTAGAAGATCTGGGAGCCTTGTCTACTTCCCAAACTTCCTTGCCAACTTTTCTCCAGTTCTCCATCTTGTGTTAAACTGCTCTCAGCTAAGGCTGAAATCAGACTGAAAGTAAAGGCAGAAATCTGACTGACTCTCTCCTCAGCATGGAGCTCCCAAGTCTTTCACTGCTCAGTTGATGCTAACCAATCCAATTGATTGGAGCAGCCTGTCATTCAAGGCTCTCTGTTTCTGTGTAGAATTAACCCTTCACACTCCTTCAGCTGTTTGTACAGCCCTTCTAAGCTTGTAAAAAGTGCAGTCTGTTTTGTATGACTGGTGGAGGAGCTGTCCTGCACTTACTGCCATTTGATATCAATTTGATACAGACTTTATCTTTCATTTCTAGGTGTATGCTGGGATGTGCATGTGTACAAGATGGGTAACAAAATGGGGGTCCCTTGTGGGGAGCATCACTATTATTTCATTCTTTATAATTGGCAGGATGACTAAGATTTCTGTAAGAATGGGGAAGCTGAACAACATGGTTGGATGGTGCAGTTAGAGCAGAGCTTTCTGCATGTGAACCCATGCCTGAATGCTTCAGTATTTAATTGCATTTATGCATGCATTCTTGATTCTCATCATGATCTCCAGAAAATTTAAATAAGTGAAGATTAAAAGGAGGGGGGAAGGATATTCAGTGCCTTACTTTTTATTCACTGCATTAAATGCTCAGATGGCTTTTTGGGTATAATAAGCAAGAAGAAATGAAGCAAAATCTCAAAAGACTGCTTAGCAGCCGGCCACCTTGATCACCCAGCTCAAAAAATCACTAGCCCAAATCTGATGTACCTAAGCATTTGGCCGTTCTATCTGAGTTTGCAATGCTCAAAGAGATGAAATGAATTCATCCCAAGGGCAAACTACTGGAGCTTGTTTACAAACTTGATTGTCTGTCTTTGGGTAGGCATCCAATTGCAGTGAAGTCATTTTCCCTGGCTCCCGTTAACTTGTTAAATTGCCTGTTAGATTCATCAATTTCCCTTGTGCCATCGCACAGAATGAGAGGTCTTTTCCACTCTGAAGAGCGTGCTTTCGAAAGTTTTCTCAGTTTGAATTTTATGAAGCATTTGTCTCCCATGGGAGAGAAGTAGAATAGGATCCAATTTTTATGGATTTCAAGGCAAGTGCCAATTCATTTATGTTTCAGGGTTATGGATTGGACTTAAAAAAACCTGACTCAGTTGACATTAAGGCCAATTCAAAGAGAGGCTGCTAAATTTCATTTTATTTGGCAGCTGATCTACATGTCAGGTTAGGACAAGAACTATCTGACCCATACTGTGGATACAATAGAATTGTGTGTGGGGGGGTGTTCTGTGATGGTTTAAATTAGGGATACTGCAACTCTCACCATGCATAGGTTTTTTGGGCTGAGCCTTGAATACATCTGTCTTGCCATTGCTGGCATCACATCATTAGAGGAGTGAAAAATCTATGCATGAGAGGGAGTCAGGAGTCATGGGTGGAGCAGATGATGGAGGGCAGTATGTTGTAGAGAGGTGGTGGGCAGTGTTATGTGGGCAAGATACAGGAGGATTGCTGAGGGGTCCAAAGTTGTTTCCTGGACTACACCTCATGTTTAGCAATCAGCTGTTTACTTGCAACCAGTGGGCAGTGAGCGAGCCAAGCTGATGGATGCAGGGCTGCTGATGTTGGGGGGTACTGGGTGTTGTAAATAAGAAGCGGGAGACTGACCAGTTATGAAGGCGCACAGAGAATTTATATAGTTATAAAGGTGAATATATACAGAGATATTTACAGGCTATTGAACAGCATGCCATGCCTTAGTCTATAGTAAGTCCCCTCCAGCTTACTAAACTGATAGCTATTATGCTGAAGCCCAGCCAATCTCTAACAAGGTGATGTAATCACTAGCTCTAACAAGCCCTGAAAGAGCAACACCTGCTAGAAAACACCTGGCTGTAATTACATGATTACTAGCATGACAGCTAGGTCTGACAAACAGATCAAACTGATCTGTAGTAACTGCTTGCTACCTCTATCACTCTGACATATATCTCAATACGCCTCCTAGGGAGCAAGAGTTACACCCAATCCTACACTGAAGTAGCTAAACTGATCAGAGCACATACATTAGGTTAATATATCAGCAAGATTACAATCTGAAGCACATTTAACAACTTGTACAAAACCATCAGTAACATGAGTTTTAACAGTTTGATAACGAATTAAGATGTGCTTGCTCCTGGCTCTTGCACCACAGTATTCAGTCAAGCTCAGGGCAGCAGAGTTGTACTGGGGAGACAAAATTTGGAGGGGCCAAGTTAGCTGGAGGGTCCCTGAAGCTGACATCATGTTTTATTCATGAAATGCATTTTTTTTAAAAAAAAATTGATTGCAGTTGTGACTTCAGCAACTAGGGGCATAGGGAAGGCAGAGCACAGTAAAGAGCCCTATCTGACTCTGTGGCTGGGCCTTTCTGCAAAGTTTACCAGGAGGCTGAAGAACAAAGTTTGAGTCCAGTAGCACCTTTAAGACCAACAAAGTTTTATCCAAAGTGTAAGCTTTCACGTGCAAAGCACACTTCTTCAGACAAATGAAATGAAATTTTCTCAAGGGTTACTTACAGGAAAAAGGAGGGGGGAACAGCCGTTAGGAGGGACCACTCAGAACCAAGATGCATATACAGAGCTGATACTGAATGAGTTGGCTGGAGATCAACGGATAGCAGCAAATTACCATGTAAATGCAAGTTGTGAGAATGAAGCTAGAGTCCAGCAGTCCCCCCCAAGACAGGAGGCTGAAGGTAACCCTTTCTTCAAAGATCCTGCTAAACCCATCAGCCGAGTCAGCACTAGAGCAAGGCAAGACTAGCCAGGACAAGCCACAATCAATGCCAGCATGTAGCCTCCTAATAAGGTCTATGGTTTCCTGTTTCCTTGAATTCCACCCAGCTCTTGCACAGCCAGATCTTGCAAAGGGGCAGCCTTCTTCGTCTGTGGTAGCAAAATTTAAAAACAAAAACAAGAAATGTTTGTTGTCTGTCCCTACATTTCTCCAGCTCTTTTCCACACTTTTGTTCTCCTTCATTTTGCTGTCTCCCTTTCATGATCTGCCATTCATCTATCCTCACTTCTAATCCCCCACCCATTTTTCAGTCTCAATGCCTCCTGACTGATCCTGGTTGGCAACTTGAAAGTATTTAATAGGAGTGTAGGAGGCAAACCTTTGTTAATATTATGAACAGGAGGGGGTATATTTCCCTATAATCAAAGTAGTAAAAAGATGTTCCCCCCCACACCCTTAACTTGCATGATAATGGCCCTGTTCACACGGAGCATTTGCCGTGCTAAAGAGATGGATGATAGGTGGGTTTTCCGGGTGTGATCACACCGCAACATCTGGGAAGTGTAGTGCTCCCGTGGCTAACCCGTGGCTTCCCGCTGAAGATGCAGATTAAAAAGCTAGTACCTACGAGGTACTAGATTCTGGAAGACGCGGGGCAAGGGCGAGCGTCTGATCGCGTCCCGTCCTAGTCCCGTTGCAAACCGGTTACTTTTTTCCCCCAGTCTGCACAGGATGTGCAGAAACGATCATGCGCATGCTCACCTTCTGGTAAAAAAAATATTCCCGATTGCCATGGAAGCGGTGCCTAGCAATTGCTGGTGTGATCACGCCCTGCCGCTTCTTTTCCACACTGCAGGAGAGCCGTGTGATCGGCACCTCCCGCCCTAACCACAGGACCTCGACGGACGAGTGATTGGGCAGCCGCACATTATTTTGCTCCAGGGCAAACAGCCATCCCCCCCCCCCGCATTTTCCGGCCCGTGTGACCGGGACCAATAAATGTTAATCTGCCTCAGCGGTAACAAATGAAGAACAGACGTTAAGAATGTATTTATTTACTTTATTGATATCCTGCCTTCCTTCCCAAGGGGAACCCAAAGCAGCTTACATCATTCTCCTCTCCTCTGTTTTATCCCCACAACAACCCTGTGAAGTAGGTCAGGCTGAGAGTGTATTTTTTTAAAAAAATCACTAGTTCCTTTTACTAAGGGAATATTCACACAGACACACACACGCACGCACACAAACACACAAAAACAAGCATACAGTCAAATGGTACAGAGCTCGGAATTTAGAGAGAGAGGTATAGAGGCTGTCACAAAATATCGATGAGGGGTGATACTTTACCAGTCGGACATGGTGAGTTGATTCTGCAGCAGAAAATGGAAAAAATACTAGGGAAAGGGCCGTGTGTTAGTCAGCAGCACACACTGAGACTCTAGACAGTGCTAGGACTAGAGTCAGCAAGGTAAGGTGGGGTCAGGTAGGCAGAAGGCAAGCAAGAGAACAATGGGCAGATGCTCTTCTTATATACCCTAGAAGTGGCTCGGGGTGTGTGCCACCAAGTTACATTGTCCCCAGGATTCTAGAGAGGTTCAGTTACACAAGATCACTCCCCGGCGCCCTCTATGCCCTCGCTCTAGGCTTGCTCCCTGGTTCACCCAGGAGTTGCGGCTTATGAAGTGAGAGCTGAGATGACTAGAGAGACAGTGGCGTCACGCTTATAGGATGTTTATGAGATCCTATGAGATGGCAGTCAAGGCTGCAAAGAGACAGTTCTATGTGGCCACGATTGCATCCGCGAGCTCATGCCCAGACCAATAGCCGCCCTGAGCCCGTTCACGGGGAGGGGGGGGTAAAAATGCAAATAAATAAATAAATATAAATACATAAATTATTTAGAACAATTCGGTCTATAACCATACTGCCACAAGGCAGACCAAATGCTAGAGAATCAGACATAGGCTATGAGGCATTTGCGAGCTATTTAATGGATAACCTCTTCTCACTCCGCCGCGACCTCCCTGCCACACTTGAAACAGTGAGTGAGCTCGAGGCTCCATGCACATCTTCGATTCCAGTTCTGGATCATTTCAGCCCACTCAGCCTAGAGGAAGTTGACAAATTGTTCCTAGCTGTTTGCCCTACCACATGCTCCCTTGATCCGTGTTCGTCATGGCTTATTAAAGCTGGCTGTGATGGGTTACGAGGCACCTTGAGGGAGATTATCAACAAGTCCCTCATAGAGGGACAGTTCCCTGGGGTGCTCAAGGAGGCAGTGGTTCTCCCTTTCCTGGAAAAAAAAATCTTTGGATTTGGCTGAATTGGTCAACTATTGGCCGGTTTCCAATTTGCCCTATTTGGGCAAATTCATAGAGAGGGCAGTGGCGACTCAGCAACATAGCTTTTTGGATGACGCTTCCATCTTAGACCCCTTCCAGTCCAGCTTCTGTCCTGGTCAGGGGATGGAGATGGTACTGGTCACCCTCATGGATGACATCTGAAGGCATCCGGATCGGAGCGGTTTGGCGGTACTGATGTTGTTGGACCTGTCAACAGCGTTCGACACAGTCGACCATCAGCTACTGGCCCACCACCTCACCGACATTGGAATTCAGGGGCTTGCCCTGCAATGGCTTGTTTCCTTTCTCCATGGTCGGGAACAAAGGGTGGCACTAGGGGAACAGTAGTCCAGGAGACACCCACTGAATTGTGGAGTGTCTCAAGGGGCTGTGATCTCCCCGATGTTGTTTAACATCTATATGCACCCCCTTGTCCAGATTGCCCAGAGGCATGGGCTGAGGTGTCACCAGTACACTGATGACACCTAGCTCTATCTGATGTTGGGCGGGCAGTCTGGCTCCATACTGGAAGACCTGGACCAGGTATTACAAGCTGTGGCTGGTTGGCTTAGACTGAGTTGGCTGAAACTGAATCCGACAAAGACGGAGGTTCTGTGCTTGAGTTGTGGTATTGTGGGGGTAGGGATTCCACTCCCATCTTTCAATGGGACACTGTTGGTGCCAGCACCAGAGGTGAGGAGTTTGGGAGTGCTCCTGGTTGCTTCCTTATCAATAGAGGCCCAGGTAGCAGCCACGGCCAGGTCATCTTTTTACCACCTTCGACTGATTAGGCAGCTGGTTCCCTTCCTCGACCTCAATGACCTGGAAAATGTGATCCATGCGATGGTCACCTCAAGACTAGACTACTGTAATGCTCTCTACATGGGGCTGCTCTTGTCACAAATTTGGAAGCTGCAGCTAGTGCAGAATGCTGCGGCCAGGCTCCTGATTGGCCTTCCCAGGTAGGAGCACTGCACTGGCTACCAATAGCATACCGAATACGCTTCAAGGTGCTGTTTCTTACCTTTAAGGCCCTATATGGCCAGGGTCCAGCATACCTGAGGGACGACCTTTCCCCATGTTTAACCCAGAGAGCACTACGGTCGGGGTCACAAAACAGACTGACCCTCCCAGGTCCTAAAGAAGCCAGGCTTGCTATTGCCAAGGCCTATTCAGTGGCGGCTCCATACTGGTGAAATGAGCTCCCAGAAGAGATCAGAACCCTGTGGGATCTTCTACATTTCCACAAAGCCTGCAAGATGGAGCTTTTCCACCAGGCCTTTAATTAGGAGCCACCACCACGTTAACAGCTTTAACTATCACCTGGCCCTTTGTTCCCGACACCTAGCCTGCACCACCTGTTTGTTAGGAAGAACTTGAGCAGACTGATGGTGAGATCTGTGTACACTCTTAAGAACACCACCTTATAACAACTATTTATTAGGCAGTACTTTATCAATTATTTGTTTACTGTTGACTTGTTTTTAGATGATTTTATGTGATTTTATTACTGTAAGCCACCCTGAGCCTTCTGTACAGCAGGAAGGGTGGGGTATAATTTAGATAAATAAATAATAAATATTCCCTCCTGGTTGTGAACACCTCTTCCCTACTAGTGTTTGGGTGTTTTAGGTGTATTCAAGGCTCTGAGCTAGGGATGGGCACAGATTGAAGCCTGTTGATGCTTTGCAAGCCAAAGTTCGTAACAGATCTACTGTCTACCATCACAAACTTCCACTAACTTTTTAAGGCAGTTTGTGGGATTCATGCCACTTTGTCGCCAGAGCAGAAAGCATGGATTTAAAGGTACTCTGAATCCCTTTAAATTCCTGTCTGCTCCAGTAGAAAGCTGCACAAACAGCTGAGCAGCTGGAAGCGCTCCCAGTTTACCAGGACTGCAGAAAGAAAGCCGTAAAATCTGCAGAAGAAAGCCAGTTTACAGGAATTGCAAAAGAAAGCCAGAAAAAATGGGGAGCAGCCCCCATTCATCGCTCAGTGATCCAGGAGAGTGGTTGTCAGTGGCAAGGCAGAAGAGACAGCAGCGGTGAGCTGCACAACGGCCACCATTACAGTCTATACAGGCCAGCTTGTACTCCCCCGTCTTGTAGAGAGGATGCAACCTGTTGGAGATGTCCACCTGAAACCTCTCTGCCAAGGCCCAGACCCATAGGAAAACAACCGGCTCCAGTGTGGAGGCCATTGCCTGGACCAGCCCTTGCATCAGGGGGATGACTTGCCCCAGGCTAGCCATATAGGTGCACAGCACGTTGGTGGTGTCTAGGAAGGGTTTGAGTATGACCACTCTCCTGGATCATCTCAAGGGGGGCAGTGTCCCTGGTGGCCTTGACAGTGCTCCAAGCAGAAGACGACATTGAGGTCCCACACTTCACCTCTACCAGAATGTTGGCACTAGCGTCCATGACCATATAGCCATGGACAATGTTGCCGCCACTCACCTACTCCCTCAGGCTTCTCTGTATCACACAGTGGTGATGTTTTGTACTGTTTGGTCTACATCCATTCCCTGCACATGGAGCAGAACCACTTTGTAGCCTGGTGGCAGGACTGTCCCCTCGTGGGGCCTGGACCAGGATTTAAAGGTACTCTGAATCCCTTTAAATTCCTGTCTGCTCCAGTAGAAAGCTGCACAAACAGCTGAGCAGCTGGAAGCGCTCCCAGTTTACCAGGACTGCAGAAAGAAAGCCGTAAAATCTGCAGAAGAAAGCCAGTTTACAGGAATTGCAAAAGAAAGCCAGAAAAAATGGGGAGCAGCCCCCATTCATCGCTCAGTGATCCAGGAGAGTGGTTGTCAGTGGCAAGGCAGAAGAGACAGCAGCGGTGAGCTGCACAACGGCCACCATTACAGTCTATACAGGCCAGCTTGTACTCCCCCTTCTTGCAGAGAGGATGCAACCTGTTGGAGATGTCCACCTGCAACCTCTCTGCCAAGGCCCAGACCCATAGGAAAACAACCGGCTCCAGTGTGGAGGCCATTGCCTGGACCAGCCCTTGCATCAGGGGGATGACTTGCCCCAGGCTAGCCATATAGGTGCACAGCACGTTGGTGGTGTCTTGGAAGGGTTTGAGTATGATCACTCTCCTGGATCATCTCAAGGGGGGCAGTGTCCCTGGTGGCTCTACACCCATTGCAGCCCAAGTGCAGAGAGCTTTACTTGGAGGGACGTCCTGCTCCCCTGCCACTTCTCCCTGGTGAAAGGAAGTGGTCTCTAAATGTATCTGAAGAAGTGAGCAGTGACTCACGAAAGCTCATACCCTACCACAAATTTGGTTAGTCTTTAAGGTGCTACTGGGATCTTACGCTTTTTTACTGCTACAGACAGACTAACATGGCTACCCCTCTTGATCTATCTTGCAAAGTACTGTCATGCTACTTCCTACCCCCACACACACCTCAGTGATGCTCAAACACTCAGAGGTGTGCAGTTTGTCCCAAACTAATCAGCGCAGTAGAGTGTTCAAAGCAGTGTTCATTTAGATTCAGTCTGCTTATGTTTGTTGTGCAAAAAAACACAATTGGTCATACTGCTTTCCTTTGGCTTCCCTCCTTCACTATCTGCCTCTCCTCCTTGTTCCACCATCAGCTACATTCTTTATATTTTTTAAAAAATACATTTTTGCAGTAAGTGACTTACAGATGGGAGGTCTCTCTGCCTCTTACAGCTGCCTGACTCAGCAGTCATTAATGACGGAGGCCAGTGAACTGTCCGGATCTAGGACAATCGGAACATGTACATTCTTGCAGTGTCTCATGGGAATTGTAGTTAGGTGAAGGGAGAAGGCCTAGCATTTCCCAAGCAACTGCAAGACTATCCTGCCTCAAGATGAAGCCCTCCTGTGTTTGGCTGTCAGATTGTAAACTGCCCAGGGGAAATGATATCCAAATTGTCCTTGGCATAATACCTCTAAACAAGCCAGTGAAGGGCTCAACTTGAAAGTACATGATCAGTTCGAGAATTCAATCACATTGAATAGATTTATTTATTTACTTCATTTATTTACTTCAAGAATTCCGTAGAGTGGTGAAGAGCGAGCTGTTCTGACAAGCGTTCTAATAGCCCTGGCCACACTGGCCGTGCCACCTAAGCACTAGCACTTTATAAAGGATGGCCGCCAAATCATAATAGGTTGTATTTACTGTAATGTTTCATGGTTTTATGGTATTGTATTAGCTGTGATAATTGGTTTTAATTATATACTGGTATTAATTGTTTGTAAGCCGCCCTGAGCCGCCTTGGCAGGAGGGCGGGGTAAAAGTTTGATAAATAAATAAATAAATTTATACCCCACCTTTCTCTTCAACGGGGACCCAAAACAGCTTATCTCATCCCCCTTAGTTCCATTTTAATCTGTTTATTGGTCACATTTTTTGTTCCTTGTATAATTCTTGCTTGTCATGGGACCACCTGCCACCTTAGACACCTTCCAGCTGGACTAGAAGGGAACAGACAGAAGAACTCCTCTCCCTATTAACAAAGGCTGCAAAACAGTTCCATGATATTTGCTGTCCTTGTGGTCCCCAGAGCGACCTTCTCTTCTTTGTAGTGTTCCATTATAACATGCAACATCACAAGACACTAAGATGAAAGAATACAAAGTTTCAGTAGCACACAGACAGAGACAGATTAATTATAATCACTTCTGATTTCCAGGTCATTGGTTCAAAATGCTCCAGGACATTTACCAAATTTGGGGTGAGAGCTGGCAAATGCAAACGGATGGCTCTTTTTAAAAAATTTTAATTCCCGTTGGCTAATTTGTAATTTGACAGAACTAGACAGCTTCAACCTTTCAAGTCCCATTAAAGTCAACAAGATCCATGTGACTAATACCCTCTGCAGAACTTTCCAAAGGAGCATAAATTATTCTGAATTGTTGCCATCTTTGTGTTTTCATCTTGAAATCTGGGATGGGTGGGGAGAATTCACACGCAATAATTGTTTGTTGAATACCTCTAAGTAAGTTGAACGACCCTTCATTCTAACACTACTGTCACACTCATTGAAAGAAATCCCCTTATCTTCTGCTCGTTCCACTTTGGTCTTCACTCTCTATGTGCTTCCTATGACATTTAGATTTTAAAGCAATCTGGGAATATATATATGACTTCCCAAGAGATTCTACAAAAACCCCTACAGCAGTGACTCAGAGAGCAGCTGCCCATTGTGATGCATGGTTTTGCAGAAAGAGTTGGTGTTCCATCTTCCAGCTGCTCATGGTCCACTAGGTGGGTGAATGAGACCTTCCTGTCCTCCTCCTCCGTCCTGTAGCCACAAGGCAACAGATGTGTACACATCTCTGAGAGGGGAGAAGAGCAAACTTTCTGCATCTGTGTGTCCTACAAAATCCCTGCAATTGAGGATACTTCCTGCACATTGATGTGACATGAGCTTGTAATGATTATAAGAAGCAATAGCTTGTGGAGTCACAGAATGATGAGGCACTACATGGTTAGCGGAGGAGGAGGAGATTGGATTTAGCTCCCACCCTTCACTCAGAGTCTCAGAGTGGCTTACAAGCTCCTTTCCCTTCCCAACCCCACAACAGACACCCTGTGAGGTAGGTAGGGCTGAGAGAGCTCTTTCAAGAACTGCACTATCAAGGACAGCTTTTGTCAGAACTATGGCTTCCCCAAGGTCATCCAGCAGCTGCAAGTGGAGGAGTGGGGAAGCAAACCTGGTTCTTCTGGATTAGCGTCCACACACTTAACCACTACACCAGACTGGCTCTCACACCAAACTGGCTCTCACACCAAACTAGAGATATGCAGTCAGAATTTAACTGATCAAGATCTAATCTGAGTGATGCTAATTCATACACAGAATAAATGCTTCAAATGTGCACAGAAGGGTTTTGTTTTTTTTAACATTCAGGAGTCCTGGGAAGCTTTCCAGATGGACAGTAATTTGAAACCTTGCTGTCT
>NW_015172023.1:493126-495727 GCF_001447785.1 Gekko japonicus | reverse complement strand
CAGGGGTCATTTCGTAGAAAAAGAGCTGCAGGAGCTCATTAGCATAACTTATTAGCATATGCCACACCCCCTGACATCACCTGAAGTGTGCACCAGCCCCTCTGACAGGCAGAAGCATCTGGGATCCATTCTTTACCCCCTCTCCCTTCCTTTCGCCTCCAAGTCGGGTGAAGGAAAAGGGGAGGGGGTGGATCTCAGGGGCTTTTGCCTGACAGAGGTGCTGGCGTGCCCCCAGCCAGCCTGGGTGAATTATAGAATCATAGACTCATAGAGTGGGAAGGGACCTCCAGGGTCATCTAGTCCTGCACAATGCAGGAAATTCACCAATACCCCCCACACACCCCAGTGACCCCTGTTCCACGCCCAGAATATGATTAAAAAAAACCCTCCAGGATCACTGGGGGCCAAACTGGCCTGGAGAAAAATTGCTTCCTGGTCCCAAAGTGGCGATCAGCATTTCCCTGGGTGTGTAAGAAAGGGCCACAAGAACTAAGCACTGATTCAACCCTTCCTGCTCTACCTCTCGTGATTTGCCTAAGTTCACACAATCAGCATTATGATCCTTTTAAAGTTGAAAGCATGATATAAATGCAAAGGACTATTTGTAAGATTATCTGTAAGACACAAGACCAGGACGCATCTCTCTTCTGGCAATCACTTGGAGAGACCCTATCACTCAGCTTCCATTGCCTCACACACACTCCACACTGGAATAAGAACATAATATCAGGCCATAGCACATTGCAATAAAGCCCCTACAACTGTATACAGAAATACTGAGCTTCCCTACCATTTGCCACAACTAGCCCACCACACAACCAGGATCAAGACTCCTAAGTGGACCAACAGACAGGCATACACTCGTTTGAGAAACTGAGTATTACATTACAACACCTCTGGAACATTACAGATCAGTAGAGGCAGCACTGCACAGTGGTCAGAGTTGCAGATTGATGTGGGGAGACCCAGGTTTGTATTCTCACTCTGCTGGCTGAGTGACCCTGAGCCAAATCTCCCCTTCTCTACCTAACCTACCCCACAGGGTTGTTGTGAGGATGAAATGGAGACTCATGGGCAGGGTCCCCAGCTTCCCTGGCAGAAACACTATGTTAAGAAATCTCTCACAATTATGCAGCCATAGCAGGCAGGAGGGAAGGAGGCGAATACCTCCAGCGCCAGAGACTTGTAGAGGAAGAGTCAAACTTTGGGGACTCACCCATGCACCAGAGGGCCAAGGCAGCAGGAGGCAAGAAGCCTGGGCGAGCTGGGATCCTCCATGCCTGGCAGAAGATGAGGTGCAAAGGTGAGAGGTGGGCAAGCAGAAGAGGCACTCAGCCAGCCGCACAAGAATTGAACCACGGAGTCCAATTCTACAAGCCCCCAAACAGGTTGTCCCCATCCCCCCCATTGTTCTCTATGGTGGGGGGAAAAGCAGCTATCCTGCGAGTTTGGAGCCTCTCCCTCAAACTCCCTCCCCTCCAGCCCCCACAATATACCCTATGTTTTCGCCATTGACTTCAATGGCCCATAGGATATAATGGGGCCAAAATTGACATTCGGCTGGCCCTTTTTCACGCCCGGCGTTCTAGTGGGGAACCTGAAAAAGGAGGGGGGGCGGCTTGCAGGCCATTTTTCAGGTCCGGTGCTCCGGCGCGGAGCCTGAAAAATGCGGCCATAACTTTTTAAAGAGCCCTCCCGAGAGCTGGGGGAACCAGAATGACCACTTGTGTGTGATGTCTGAGCTGCAACACCGCTTGGACATCACACACGAGAGGAGGAATTTGCCCCTACAAGTCCAAGGCCACCACCCCGGGGCTCAGGGAGGCAAGGGAACGTTTCGCCCCGCCCCTGCCCCCCACGTGCGGGGTCGCAGATGCCGCCAAGAACAGCAACAGTGGCCATAACTTTTTAAAGAGCCCCTCCCAAGAGCTGGGGGAGCCAGAATGACCTCGGACATCACACGCGAGATGTGGAATTTGCCCCTACGAGTCCAAGGCCACCACCCCAGTGCTCAGGGAGGCAAGGAACATTTCACCCCTCCCCTCCCCCCACGCGGGCGGGCGTTGCAGCTGCCACCGAGAACAGCGACGGCGGCCATAACTTTTTTAAAAGCCCCTCCCGAAAGCTGGGGGAGCCAGAATGACCTCTCGTGAGAGGTGGAATTTGCCCCTAGGAGTCCAAGGCCACCACTTGTACAGAAAATCCAGTTGTGTGAATGGATGCTATAGCACACTATCCAATAATGTGAGGGGAAAACTGGCACAGATAATTGTAGCTTACTCTGGTAAGTAAATCATCATACAATGCTACCATGTTAAGAAAGTTGTAACAACAAAAATGATACTGTTTAAAATATATTTCAAATAAATACAGGAAATTGGACACTGTACCAAATATGACTCCTAATATATAGTGTTCTGTTTTAAATTAAAAAGAAAACCACCAGCAAAGAATACCTGTGGACAAAATATACCTCTGGGGCATTTTAGCTGCAGCAATGAATAGTGACATGGGTTAAATAAGGAAATAAAGATTTCTCGCAAAATCATCTCAAACACTATTTAATTTGCTATCAAACCCTGTTTCCTACAGGATGGTCTA
>NW_015172023.1:485596-493071 GCF_001447785.1 Gekko japonicus | reverse complement strand
TTCTCTTCTAAGAGACAGAGAGTTTTAATATGTACCTTCCTAAGGGAACTTGGATAAGAAGTAATATATAAATGGTATATGATGCCAACAAGATTAAACTGAGTATTTAGAGTTAATTCATTTAACTGCTGGGAATGCAACACACCTTATACAGATTTTAATCATGTCTGGTAATCATTTGCCCACAAATTCAGATGTCTTGGTCACATTATATGGCATGGCTAAGATTAAAACTGGATGCTTTAATGATGGCTCTGAATTATTTTGAAATGGAGAAGTTGGGATCAAGAAAGTGCAAAATTACTGATAGCTGCTAAAATCCTATTCACATCATTCAAAAGGGACAAGTGGAAAAATTAGCTATGGTTTGAAGAATACACAGGGCGTTTCTGCTGGTTTATTTCAGAAATGACCTTTATTTGTTGATGCTGGGACACATATTATAATAATGTGAGATTTGATCATTTGATAATTTTGTTCAAGAAATTAAGCATTGGGAGAGGGAGAAAGAGTGCTGTGAATTTGGGTACTCCCAAAACAATATAAAATGTAGGGTCTTTTACAGCAGTCATTACACACATACACAAACACACAAAACCTCCTCAAGAATATCCCTGAACAAAAAAAATGTAAGTAATTCTCTGTGTGCCTGATCTGTGGGAATGAATTTGTGTTTGTTTTGCTTCAGAACTGTGAATACTGAAGTTGTACACAAAATGGGGATTCATTACCACAGTAAGAGAGAAATTATCTTCTTAAAGGATCTAAATTGGCTTGAACAAAGAGCCCTTTCTGAAGGCTGTTTCCGGGATAAACATCAGCAACAAACAACTGAACAATAGAGGCATTTTTTTAACCATTTACCACTTTAGTTGGGTATCTATTCCTTCCCATTTTTCAGCTTGATGCCATCAAAAACATTTGGGATAAAAACAGCAAAATGTAGCTTAATGCCGCAAAAAAAGGGGGGGGAAGTGAGTGAGACCACAAATGAAATAAACTATAGATCAGAGATTTGGGGGGCCCAATCAGCCACCGGCCAGATGGCCGGCGGGGGAATTGCAATCCAAGCAGGCAATTGCAATCCAAGCTAGCAATTGCAATCCAAGCAGGTCATAGTTTAGGCCTTCAGTCCATCAGGATCTCAGCTAGTCTCTTCTTTCCCTGGTCTTTAGCTGAATAATAGTGAGGTTGACATCCAATCAGAATATGATATCTGAGGGAGCCTCTAGAAAATTACATCATCACCCCTGGCTCTCCTCCTCCCATCCTACGGGTGGCAGGTTCTCATGAGAAGCTAATCAAACCATCCTCATCCCTAGCCTTGAAGATGTTAAAAACTGTACAGGCTGAGAAACTAATTAGTAACACCTGCAGGATGAACTAGGCCCGTTACTACCCACATTAACCCTTGAGAGGAGGCCAGGGGTGTTTTGCATCACACCCTCCTCTCCCCAAACCCCACCCTTCCTAGACTCCACCCCCAAAATCTCCAGGTATTTCCCAATCCAGAGCTGCAAGGGCATAAAAATATGCATTAAACTATACTTCCTACCTCTCATGCTTAAACAGACACCATAAAGGAAAATGATGTGGCAGTTAGCCGTTTTGATATCCTGTCAGGAAGCATTGCAAAAGGACAAAATTGTAGCTGCACGTTTTACTGTGGCAAACAACAAATAAATCAGTATTATTCACTGGCAAGTGATATATAATGGGCAAATTAATATGCACAACCTGCTGTAACAACTGGGAAACTAATTTATGTTGAACCTAATAAATTAGAATATGGGGAAGAGGAATGGTAGTCTCAATTCACACTGATCCATGACCCATACTGACAATTCACATTTATAACTTGCTGGTTATGAGGAAAGAGTAAATCTTGTCTTGTGTGTTGCAGTTCACTGTAAACTTTCTAGCAGTCTTTCCTGAAGTTCTGCTAGCTGAGATGCCCTTTTTTTCTCAGTTAAACCAGTAAGAACAATTCAGTTGTTTATCCACAAGTGAAGAAATGCTTGTTTGGAGGTTTGGAGATGAATAAAACCTCCGCATCAAGTTTGTAAATGTTTTTCTGCCCCATAGGTGAGGACAAGCAGGAAGGGAGAGTCGAATGTGCCCATACCTCACCAAGTAACAACCATCAAAACTTAGAAAATGCTAATGAACTTCCTGGCCAGAGACAATTAAATGGTCAGCTAACATCTTAACTTGGAATGTGACACCTAGAAGGGACACAAAAATTTGCAGGTATAAGGGGTTAGCTTGTATCTTCCTGAAGATTTTTTTTAAAAAAAGATTAATTGATCCACCAGATATGGGGCAAAGAGTGAATCTAAAATATCTTGGCATGGAGGAAGGGGGTCCATTTTATAAGGTCCTTTCTGGAAGAAGGAGCTCTTTTATCTGAACTCTGTCCAACAGCCACCATTGTCACATGGAGAAGACAAAAGCTTGCTGCCTGAAGAAAGACTCCGAGATAATGGATGCTTTCAGAATGTTCTAACTCCTAAGCTTAAAAGACCTGCCTTAGAATAAGATCCACTAGGGCATGGGGGAATTGTGTGCTTGCACCTTTCTTTTGTATTCCTTGCTTAACCCATTGCTGTGCTGAGAGTATATGTGTGGAATTTAAACTTTTAATAAATTCTTTACTATTTTGAATGCTGGTAGTTTGTTTCTCCAGGAATGTGCAGATGCAGTAAGACATCTCTATGGTAACCAGCCTCTTGTTATTGGGAGATGTAGGCACTAGGCAGAGCCTTAGAATGGCAACATGGGAAAGGAAGCTAGAAACACTGGTTCTCTTGGCTGGTATTTCCTAAAACTCCAGTTGGTGGCAGCAGTACCAAAAGAGCAAGAGAAATCCTTTCTGAGAGTGGGGTGGGTTGGGAAAGCAGAGTGTCATCAGGCAGAGACTCGGGCAGCCACTGGTGCCTACACACCTTGAAGGACCAAATGGGGTCGTACTCACAGGCCAGCAGGGTCATTCCACTACACCACATAAGTTTGTTTTTAAAGTGCATGATAAATCCAAATCCCTACCCTCTCTGGAAGACATTGCTTTTAAGTCATTGGCTGTTATAGGTGTATCCAAAAGGGAAGGAGGCAAGCCTGCAGCAGTGACTCATAAAGATGAACAGTGGGAAGGCACTTCTAAATAATTCTGCTGCTGCTCTAACACTAGAAATGACTGAATGATGCAAATACATCTGCTGCAGAAATGCAGGACAATTACTTTCCCACAACAGTGGCTGATTCAAAAATCGCAAGGCTAGGACAATGAATTGTTCAGAGATATTATATGCTCTCTCCATTGTGGGTGAATATTTCATTGTCAGGGAATCTTTCTTTTATCATTTAATGCATTTTTACCCAATGCACACTTCAATAGTTACCATTACATGAGATGTGGGTTTGGGAAAGCAGAATCTAACCAACAGTTCATCAATAACTTCTTGATAAGCAGAATTTTCACAAAAAAAATATACCACACATTAAAAAAAAATTTCTGGACTGTACCACTGCAAGAAGGATAATCATACATTTAATAGGGGTATGCATTCAATATATACTGAGCTGAATAAATACCTGAAAAATACCTTATCAGTATTTTGGGGGTATTTATTCAGCTGAATAAAGATCAGATCAGATATTATTTGGCTTTTATTCAGTCTCGGCTATCCTCTGCCACAGGACTTCCCGGTGAAGAGAAGATATTTAAACTTTAAATGTAAACTTTAAATACCTTTCCTTCCCTCTCGGGCTTGTGCTGCCTCATCAGTGTGACTCTCCAGTGAAGGGAAGGTATTTAAAGTTTGCCATAGTTTGGTTCCCCAAATCTGGGTGCCCTAATTTGCATACCACACAATTATTCAAGTCTATCAATCATTACATGGTGTACTTTTTGTATGTGTATCTGCTCCTGGAAACTACTAGTAAAGTTCAAAGATTCCAAGAAGATTTCCTCCAACTTATACAGCTCTTTCTCCAACAAAAAAACAATTTACATTGGAATTAATCTCTGTAAACTGGAGGAAGGCTTCAAACTTGAGCCAAAAGAAAAGGTAGGAACAAACAAAAGGAACAAACAAAGTTAGCTTAATAGAGTGATAGGATAGGGGTAGGATCCATCCTAATATATATTTTATTGTCATTGTCTTCTCAAATAGTCCTTGTTGGAGAGAGATATTGCAAGCATATAAATAATTGCTGTGACTTCCCTTATTGGCTGGGGCAAGCAGAGCATTGCCAGCACTTTCTGCCTTATACCCCTGGATCTATGCTTACTAATACCTCAAATGGAAGACCTTCCCATTGCAATCAAGGTTTCCATGTATATCCTTGTGAACATTTAAATAATGCAATCCTCTACTTGTGGTCTGAACAGGAACAGTTTTGCCTTGCGATCTGGTATCAAATCCATTGAAAATACTTTAAATTCCACTCCAGTCATTGACTGCAGTTTTTAGATGGCACTAACTCATGTCAGATACCAGCTGAAACAATCACAAAATGAGCTGTTACTCATCAAACAGGCAATTCATTTCTTTTGGAAAACAAAGTCATTTGCAAAAAATATCACTTGTGGAGAAGCATGCAGAAAACCATTGCTTGGTTTTATATTCTAATTATATTTGTTTCCATCACCAATGTTGTCACTGCAAGGATGATGGCTCGATGTCTTTCCAATGACATGTAGGAAGCACTCTTTGCAGTTTTGGCTTCACCATGACCACGGGGAGGGGCAATGGCATAAGGAAGACCACAAGTAGTACAGAAAGCAGAGTTTTTTAAGCACCCTTCGATTGGCAGTAGGGCTGCCTGGTTTATCAGGTTGGTGTAAGACTTGCCACCAGAAGTCCCCTCCACCACTTGGTGGGCCAGTGGAGGGGATCACTACCACTGCTAGCATGGTGACATCACCATAGAGTTTAAACTATAGAGTTTTGGGTGAATACTATAGCACTACCCCTATGAGATGATATCATTTCCAACCTGGACTGGCAGTGACATCATTGTGTCCCTGGAGAAGGTGGAGAGCCCCTGCCTAGCACTAGTGCATTCCCCCTCTGTTTGCCAGCTACTCAGCAAGATAATGTCAATGAATACTGCTATAGTATACAGCAGGGTCTCCCAACCTTGATGAGCCTATCGACATATGTATATCCTGACAACAGCTAATGAATGCCACCATAAAATTGCTACCATGGTGGAGAGGGGTGTGTAGTCAACTAAAATGGCTGTCATTAGAACAGGAGCTGGAGATATCAAGGATTGAATCTGGAACCTTTTGCAATACACATGCATGCTCGACCACTAAACCACATTGTCCCCTGTCCTACTGTAGCCTAGAGTGGCATGATCTAATTATCTGGCTTCACTTTACAAAAACTCTAGTCATTACCGATTTAGTGACTAGATTTAGTGGTTAGAAGAAGGGTTTTCTGTTTCAGTCATCTGGATTCTAACATGTGGTGTGTGTCCCTTTCTGTTTTTTTGTACCGAATGAAGAAAGTGGTAGCAACTCTTCCTCCTCCTCCCCTTATGTCAAGCAAGGAGTCATCCCCATTCCTCTCCCCTGCTAATCTTCCAGGGCAGGTTGATCACATGATCCCAGCGTAGAAGGGGAGATCCCAGTTATCTGACAACTCCTCATCTTTTCTAAGGAATTTCCATTCATTAATTTAGCACAGTTTTATTCCATCCTTCTTCCAAGGAGCTCGGAGTGGCATACATTGTTCTCCCTTCCTCCATTTTACCCCCACAACAGCCTTGTGAGGTAAGTTAGACTGAATAACAGTGGCTGGCTCAAGTGTGGGTTAGTGAAACTGAGTCTCTTGAATCCTAGTCCAACACTTGAACCACTACACCAAGCTTGGATGAGTCACCAGTCGCTTCTTTCTTCCTGGGGACATGAAGGACCTTAGGAAGAGCTTCTTGTCCATCCTTGTAAGGATGGGTTTGTATGGTTCAAGACCTCTGGTCAAAGGAGCTTATTTTTTTAATAAAGGAAAGTAAGGGTGGATTCCGCAAGTAGCCTTCAGTATTTATTTCAAGGTGCAGTGCTTGCTATGTGGGCAGGATAACTTTTAGCTTGTTTTGGTTTGGGGCCTTTCCCCCTATGAGAAACAGATAGGAATTCATGCTGTTGATGTCATCCTTCAATTAAATTGCTGGGGGGGGGGATTCCTAGGTGAAGTGTGCGCACAATGCCACATGAATTTTCCTTAATACCATCAACTGAAAGAAGCCATCATGGCAATTGCTTAAAAAAGAGAAGTAAATGCCTCGAATTAGCGTTGGGCTCAAATAGACTTGGCAAAGGCCTTCCCACTTAACCGGCATCAATGTAGCGGCCTTAAGGGTAGCTGATATGTCTTTTACATCTCTTGTCAGAAATAAATCGAATGAACCCATTGAAAGCACAACCCAAGTCCCTCCCAGATGCTTGACTGGCAATTAAGAGTGAAGTATCAGCTGCCCATCATTGCCAGGCAGCTGCGTACAATTATACTTTTAAAATAGTCTGAAGTGAAATTGCATTGCCGGGCAAACACATTAGGCAGTCATTAACACCCTTGCTCCACGGCAACATAATAAGGAAGCCCCGATTAGCATATTTACAAGGTATTCTAAGTCTCCGCTTTGCAAGTCAGGTCTCAGAACAGTGCTGCAGACAGCCAAATGCAACAAATCATGTTAAAGCCTGGGATGCGTAGGGTTAAGGCCCCCCCCCATCCTTGCCACTCTACTAAAACACAGTCTGGTTTTTGTGCTGTTTTTATTTACTCCTGTCTTATTCTGTAGGGTGTTAAGACAGCTGTCCTTTGCTATGCTCATTTTCATGCTTTTCTACTGCTTCAATGTTCTTTTTGGAGTGTGTGAATTTTTTAAATTTTTTTTATTTCATTGCTTAAATTTTAGCCCTTTTCAGATGTTCCATATATGGATATTAGAGACCAGAGACAGTGGATACTGGGAGCATATGGCTACCTGTAACACTCACAATATACACAGTTGCCATGTAGTCTGGACAGCTGTTATTGTTGCTGTCGAGTCACAGCTGACTTATATGACCCCATAGGGTTTTTAAGGAAAGAGATGTTCAGAGGTGGTTTGCCACTGACTTGCCTCCACATCACAACGCTGGTATTCCTTGGTAGTCTCTCGTCCAAACACTAGCCAGGTCCAACCCTGTTTAGCTTGTGAGATCTGATGAGATCCGACTAGCTTGGGCAGTCTGGATAGGAGAATGCATATATTTTGCTTGTGCATACAGACTGAGGTCATAAAAACCAGACCCCTGGAAAATCCAGTGGTCAGATTGCGTGTACCAAAGTTGTACATGTATTTACTTATTTATTGTTATTGTTACGGTCTTAAGACCAACATACAGAGTAGATTGTACATGTATGTAAATTAGGTGTGTTGATCCTGTTCAGACAACATGGTGACCATGTGGTCTTAAGCAA
>NW_015172023.1:469633-484886 GCF_001447785.1 Gekko japonicus | reverse complement strand
GGCAAATTGATTCCAAATTAATAGCATCCAAATATATTTTCAAAGAAATGAATAACGCTGAATCATGGGTAGCATTTATGTGCCACTGGAAATATTTGGGTACTGCCGACGGTTGTCTTTAATTTAATATCAGTAAAATACAGTACTCGTGACAGAGAGGATTCTGAATTCCCCCAGCCTGATTCTCTCCTATGTGCTAAATCCTCATTAAAACTTCTTTGGCAGTGTGGAGAGGTCCTTAAAGTGGATGCAAATGAAATGGCACATGTAATTGCTGAGGCAGTGTGCTAAAGGAGGCTTATTGGTAAATGAAAACAGGACAGACCTGTGGTTTAAACCAAATGCAAATGGACAGCCTAAATGTCTTTTGGAGAGCAACTGGCAGACAGAGTAAATCACAAGTCTTTAGATAATGCTTTGGTTGCAGAGTGTCTTTTTTTGCTCTGACAAATTAACGTAATTAATCTTGCTTGCCAAAACCATAAATGTAAACACTCTCTTTTAGAAATGGAGTGTGAATTCATATCCTATACTTAGCACCTTCTGTGGAGGGTACATCAACAACAAGGTATATCCTGTGGCAGGTATAACAACCTGTCCAGAAATCTGTGTGTCTTTCTTCCCTACAAATGATATTTCATGAAGATTCTTCCATGATTTAAGCTTACAACTCCATCCATCCATCCATCCATTCATTTAAGTTTACAACTCTGATTACCTCTACAGTTTATATTCTGTTAATCCTGGACAAGTTGAGGTATTAATTGCCTAAAATTGCGGAGATCTAACATGAAGATTTTTTTTATAGATTACTACTTTTCAGGAAAGCATCTTTTGCTTTTTTTTTTTTTTGGTCTATCATGCTAATTGCAAGGTTAAAAAATATGACCCCTTTTCCCATTCCCAATGTGTTGCCCCCTTGCTAAGAGACACACTCTGTAATTTTTCACCCTCCCAATTCCATTTAAACTGATCATCAAACAATGAACTAACCAAAAATGTACAAGCTCCAAGACCTGGAGTAATTTGGGATTAAGGACAGAGTTTACTCCCCTCTCTTTCATTCAGAACAAAGGGTCATTTTCTGAGCCTGTTGTAAACATGCACAGTTTCAGTTTGAAGACTTAATGTTATCAGACTCAATCATCCATGTGACCTTGTTCTGTAAGGACAAAGGATCACTGTGATGGGCATATTATGAATGTTTCTACCCTGTGTCCTGGAAGGCAACCTGTACAACAGACTCAGTGCTCTCTGTGCATATGATCCAGCAATGTTATTCATACCCGGTATTGCCTCTACCCATAACTCCATGAACTAGCCATAACTCCGTGCCTGCTAGTTCCCTCTCACTTAAGATTTCCAACTGATGTCTGGCACCTATCAGGAGAGGGGGACACCTTTGTTGTGTGAAATATGACACACTTTGACTGCATTTAAATTTATTCTATGAACCACAGGTTGCTGGTAGGAGGTCTTCTGCCATAGCAGGAGATTAGACAACCCTGCTCCTACTGCCCTTTCCCTCTCTTCCCCTTAAAAACAAAGGTGAAATTGGAATCCTTTGGAACTACCACTATATGCTCCCCAAAATTCTCAGACAGGGGGACTTTTTCTCATAGATGTAGCCATGAATTTACAGAATTAACACTCCTCCAATCAACATTGGAAGAAGGTTGCTACAGGCTAGCTACAAATGCCTCCAGAACAGATCGAGTCTTTGCCACTATAGCCCAAATGAAAACACGAGACAGCAGCATGGGATTAACTAGTTTATTTAATTTTTCTAATCTATGTTGTCAATTAATTGTGCTAATACTTAATTGAGGGTGGGCTGCATTAGGCTGCCTGTCCATGGCTGCCTTTTTCTTGCAAATCCACCCTGGCTACACATTCAGCCAGCAGCTACCACCTCATTTATCTTTGCCTGCACATAAAGTGCTGAGAAATGCCCATCTCCATCTCCCTTACTTGATGCTCAATAAAGTACTACCAAGTTCAGGATGATTTTGCTCAGCACCAAAGGCGCTCCTTCACAAGTCTCTTCCTGCTATGAATCTAGTGCTGGTCTGATCAGGACATGCCCTCCATGATGCCCAATGTTTCACAGTGCTCACCACTTATTCTTACCTCAATGAGCAACCCGCCCAATCCCCATTTAACTAGTTTTTCCCTAAACAGTCAGACACTAGGCCTAATTAATCCTCTTTATATATATTTATTTATATATATATTACCACCATCCTGAACATCACAACTGCTAATCCAAGAGAAGCCCCCCAAAATTCCTGCTTGGCCCCAAATGGCGACCAGCTAATCCTATGATATTGAGGGTGCTTGAGTCAGCAGCAGGCAGCAAAAAGCCACAGCACACAAGTGAGGCTGGAATAAACAACTTCTCTCATCTGCCTTCCCATCGGATGGTTTTTCCATCATCCAGCCTGTCCCGAGGGTGGGCCTCCCCAGGGATGGCTGCTGCCATGTGGGACTCTGATGTCACCGACTCCCCAAACCCTGGCCTCCATGGAACCTACCAGAGAGCGAGGCCAAACCGCCATGATGCTGCCGAATCCTCCAGGTCCCAATGGAATGACTCCAGGTCGCCCGGGCGACGTCGCCCCTGACGAGCGTCCGACCCCACGGGGAGAAGCCTCGGGAGGAGGAAAGGGGACCGCGCTGGGCCAGAGTGGCTTGGGGAGGGAGAGATGCGGGGCCAACAAAACCACTAAGGCCAGAGAGAGAGAGACGGGAGGGAGCCACACCCACAGCTCAGCGTCTCTGTATAAGAGGATGGGCAGGGCTGAGGGGGAGGGTGGAGGGTGGAGCACAGGGCAAACAGGTGGCATGGGGAGGGAATAAAAGGGAGGAACAAAGGCAGAACGAGGAGTCATCCAGCTTGTGTGACACAGCCAATCTGGCTTTGAGCTTTATTGGAAGCTGGGCTGGGACAAATTAATCCATGGCTCTAAAGATCATGAATGCCTCTTTGATGGAGGAAAGCCAGGTGGTCACAAAGCTGTTAGATCGCGCTAACAAAGGACTCGTAGAGTGATTCAGCAAGTGATTCAGCTTTATTTAGAAGTAACGAACAAGCACTAACTCAGTAAGAAACCAGAACAGAAAACAGTGGGAGCTTATGCTCCTTTTAAACATAACCGGGCTAATGTAGCCACGCCTATTTACAAATAACAACCAATGAGATTGCTAGAATAAAGACCAATGGGAGTCTTTCCCTCCTAGGGAATGGTATCGTTCTGATTGGTCGCTGTTACGAAGCGACCAATAGGAAGCTCGCTCAGAGGAGCCCTGGTCTGGCTCGAAGCTTAACATGGGAGTCCTATGAGGTGATTCATGTAATCATTTCAATACATTACAATTCCTCCCCCCTAAGTTAAGCCATCATCCCAATTGTTTTATTATTTACAAACATGCAATCAACCTTTGTACATCAGTTATTCCAACAGTATTTACACTCATAGTCCTTCAGATAAGTCGGCATTTGCCGCGAACGCTGGGACCTGCGGAGCGGTGCAGGCTCCATGGGCAGACAAGGTTGTGGGTCAGAGTGGGGTTCACTACAGCCTGGATCAGGCACAGACTCGACTGGGATTTCAGCCCCGCACACAGGGTTCTGCCCTGACTCGGGGACAGTACCGGGCCTTTCGGTACTCACCGCCTGCTCTGGGGGTGTCCACTCGACATCAGGGGATTCAGCCGTCGGAGAGTCAGCGCTGTCCCTAGCCCAACGTCTCCTTAACTGATCTATGTGGCGCCGCCATATTCGACCGTCAGCTAACTGCACCACATACATTCGAGTACCCACAGAGTCGGATATAACCCCAGGAAGCCATAAGTGCCCGTTTGCATAATTTCGTGCGAAAACCTTGTCCCCTTTTTCAAACATGCGCACCTTCGGTTGCGCCGTGGTACGCTCGGATTGCTCTTCAGTGAGGTCTGGGTGCATTCGGTTCAAACGGGTCGTGAGTCTCCGCCCCATTAACAATTCGGCCGGACTACGGCCTGTAGCACTACAGGGGGTGGTGTGCTGCAGCAAAAGAAAGGAGCCCAGCCTCTGGCTCCAGTCCCCTTCGTCCATTTTACCCAGGGCCTCTTTGGCCGTCCTGACCATCCGTTCGGCTTGGCCATTAGATGCCGGATGGAAAGGGGCCGAAGTCATTTGGCGTATGCCATTACTCGTGAGGAAGAGCCTAAATTCCTCAGACACAAATTGAGGCCCGTTGTCACTGACGATGACGTCAGGCAACCCGTGGGTGGCAAAAAGTCGGCGGAGCGCATGGATCACAGCAAGTGATGTGGTCGATTTCATATGCACGACCTCCAGCCATTTGGACATAGCGTCCACCACAATTAGGAACATTTGCCCTTGGAGAGGGCCAGCAAAATCTATATGCAATCTGGCCCAGGGTTTACCAGATGACTCCCAGCCTTGGGGTGTAGCTTGTGGGGGATCGGGTCTGACTTGCTGGCATTTGGGACACCCTCGTACCCATTCTTCGATCTCTTTGTCCAGCCCCGGCCACCAGACATACCCTCTGGCCAACGCTTTGGTGTGTACCATACCGGGGTGACCCTCGTGCAGCGACTCTAACACTCTCGTCCTGAGTTTGTCAGGAACCACCACCCTGTTCCCCCATAATACACAGCCCTTAGAAATGGATAGTTCATTTTGACGGCTTTTGTAAGGGCCGAACTCCGGTTCAACGCTTCCAACCGGCCACCCCCTCCAAACCCAGTTTAATACTCGGGACAGCACGCTATCCTTGGCCGTGTGTGCTGCAATGTCCCTGGATGATACCGGGGGTCGAGGAAGCTCCTCAATTGCCAAGACCTCACAGGCGGGGGCAGGGTCTGCGCCAATGTCCGGCACCGGGCACCGGCTGAGGGCATCCGCATGCCCAATCGCTTTCCCAGGCCGGTGCTCTAAGTCAAAATCATAAGCCTGCAAAAATATCGCCCATCTAAGCATGCGTGGGGACATGATGTTTGGCAATTGCTTATCGGGCGCAAAAATCCCCAGTAGCGGCTTGTGGTCAGTGACCAGCAAAAATCGTCTGCCAAAAATAAAATCATGGAACTTTTTGACAGCCGCTACCAACGCCAGACCCTCCTTGTCTATCTGGGCATAGTTCCGCTCTGCCGCAGATAGTGATCTAGAATAAAAAGCGATAGGCGCTTCGCTCCCATCAGGCATCAGATGGCTTAAAACTGCGCCTACTCCAAAAGGTGAAGCGTCAGCAGCTAACACCAGGAGCTTGTGTTCATCATAATGCGTGAGTACGGCATTAGATGTCAGCAGCTCCTTGACTCCCACAAAAGCCTTTTCCTCGGCCTGCCCCCACTTCCATTTTGCCTCCTTGTGCAAAAGCGCGTGCAAAGGGGCCGCCACTGATGCCTTATGCGGTAAAAACGCATGATAAAAATTCAGGAGTCCTAAAAAGGATTGGAGCTCCTTCTTACTCACCGGCCTGGGGGCGTTTTGGATTGCAGATACCTTCTCATCCGTGGGGTGGACTCCCTCTGCGTCAATGCGAAACCCCAGGAAGTCCACACTTTCCACCCCGAGCGTGCATTTTGAGCGCTTAACTCTGAGACCGGCATTTTGAAAACGCCTGAGGACCTCTTTAACCCGGTCCAGTAGTTCCTGTTCAGACCCGCCCGCAATCAGCACGTCGTCAAAATAGGGCACTGTGCCAGGTACCCCCCTTAGTAGACGTTCCATGAGGCCCTGAAAAATCCCAGGTGCTACGTTGACCCCGAATTGCAGCCTGTTCACTTTAAAAGCCCCTTGGTGGGTTACAATTGTTTGGGCCTCGGCAGCCTCCGGGGTGACAGGCAACTGCTGGTATGCCTGGGCCAGGTCAAATTTGGCGAAAATCTTGCCACCCCCCAGGGAAGCCAAAATGTGGCTTATTACCGGGACCGGGTACGAATGTTGCTGCAGCGCCTTGTTAATCGTACATTTGTAATCGGCGCATAGTCGTATGGACCCATCTGATTTGACAGGGGTTACGATCGGGGTCTCCCATTTGCTGTATGGTACTGGCTCTAAAACCCCTTGCTCAACTAGTTTGTCAATCTCTTTTTCCACCTTATGTTTGAGAGACACAGGTACTTTCCGATACTTCAACCTAATAGGTTTGACTGACGGATCTAAGTCAAACGCAACCGGGGGGCCCTTGTACCTCCCCAACCCTTCGGCAAATACATCAGGGAACAGGTCGTACAGCATGCCCCATTTATTTTCAGACATCCTGTTAATCCCAGAAATACCAATGCCCAATGGCTCAAACCAATCTAACCCTAGCAGGTTAACCCGGTCTCCCTCTGCAATCAGGAATGACAGTTTAACACATTTCCCCTTATACTCAACAGTAACAGAGTCCCGTCCGGCCAAGGGAATTCGGTTGCCCTGGAAGTCGGACACTCTGGTTCCCGCAGGCTGGAGCCGCCGCCGGCTTCGGTTCGGGAACAACTGGCGCCAGGACGCGGCAGAAATCACCGTCACGGACGATCCTGAGTCCACCTCCATTGTACAGGGTCGGCCGTCGAGGAGTGGAGTCACGGTGATCTTGCCCTGGCTGCTGGTGCGATTTACGGCCGATGCGCTCGACAAGGTCGCCGTCAACTGGCAGCTTGCTTCCGATGCTGAGGAACGGGTCTTGCCTTGGGTGCTGACTGGAGTGCCCCTCTGCGCTGACCGGTTGTTAGTTGAGGGATCCTTCTTTGCTGATCTGCAGACTCTGGCCAGATGACCACGCCGCCCACACGCTCTGCAGTCGACATCACGAGCCCAACAGGAGTCGCGCTGGTGTTTCCCGCCACAACCGGAGCAAGGCTTGACGTTGGTAGTCTTCGCTGGGGTCCGCTTGCCTCGAACCGCGTTGACGTCATCATCCGCGTCTTCGCCCTCGCTGTCTCGTTGAGCGTGTATACTGGGCTCTGCCACCCGCTGGCGGACCTCCTTCGTGGACTTCTCCGCTGCTTCCGCGGCCACGGCCTCTTCGTAGGCCACTGCCCAGGTCAGGGTGGTGCGGGCGAACAGCCTCTGTTGCAGCCTTTCATCTTTGAGACCGCAGACGAGACGGTCTCTGAGGGCTTCCTCCACGTTGTGGAAATTACATGGCCGTGCGGCTTTGCGAAGGGCCGCCACGAAATCTGCGATGGTCTCGCCTCCGGCCTGGTTCCGCTTGTAAAAAGCGTGCCGGCAGGCGATCTCCGACGGTTGTGGAGAATAGTGAGCCTTAAGCTTCTCCGTGATGTCAGCGTAGGTGACAGTCTTTATATCAGTTGGGGCCACCAACGACCTGGCTATGTCGAAGGTCCCCTTCCCGCAGGAACTCAGGAGGCATGCTCGTTTCTTCGCCTCATCGGTGATGTCGTGGGTCTCCAGATGGAACTCGAACCTGGACAGGTAGGAGTCCCAGTCTTCTGAGGAGGGTTCGAAGCACTCGAACTTCTGGCTTCCAGCCATCGGGGGAGACTTGGGCACCGGAGCTGGTGGCGCCTCCGCCGGATCGGCTGCTGTGCTCTGCTCGCTTTCTTCCGAGTCCGAAGTGTGGATGTCCGCAGGGCTGCCTACCTGCTCTAACATCCCACCTTCGTCGCCAATTGTTAGATCGCGCTAACAAAGGACTCGTAGAGTGATTCAGCAAGTGATTCAGCTTTATTTGAAGTAACGAACAAGCACTAACTCAGTAAGAAACCAGAACAGAAAACAGTGGGAGCTTATGCTCCTTTTAAACATAACCGGGCTAATGTAGCCACGCCTATTTACAAATAACAACCAATGAGATTGCTAGGATAAAGACCAATGGGAGTCTTTCCCTCCTAGGGAATGGTATCGTTCTGATTGGTCGCTGTTACGAAGCGACCAATAGGAAGCTCGCTCAGAGGAGCCCTGGTCTGGCTCGAAGCTTAACATGGGAGTCCTATGAGGTGATTCATGTAATCATTTCAATACATTACAAAAGCCAATACTGAAATCTATCTGTTGCCAAGTTATGTCAGCTTGTCAGTCTATTATCCTAAAACCTGTTTATCTCCATCTACTGACTTCCTTGTCTACATGTTTGTCCTCCATATACACAGAGCTCAAATCTATGCTGCCTTAGAGGACCTGTTAGTAAAACTGCAGTTTCAGCTTTGTCCATGTCAATTGTATTTAGTGGGTTAAGGCAAAATATCACAACATCATATCAGTTCCCTGCCTCTGGTGGGCAACCTCCTACTTCTGCTCAATGGCACATACCCAGAAGTGACATCATAGCATTCATGATGCTCTAGGATCTTTCCCAAATCTCTATGGTCTTTATCATAGAGATGGAGAGCATTCCTAGAACATAGTTGATGTCATGATTCCACTTCTGGGTATTCACCCGGACGTAATGTCATGGTATGAGACCCTTTCCCTAGGCTCTGCCCTAAACACTTCTGGCATTGCCAATGCAGGCCTGGCAATCCTACAATACATACAGTATGATACAGTCTTATGCTTTAGTAGCACAGATATATTAAGACCTCTTTGCAAAGGGAACTTTCCAGCTGCTTTTAAAGTTGTTTCTATATGTTAACAGTCACTAGCTTGGCTGGTACAAGGAACTGACTATATGCATTAGATCACCCAGGTGTGCCCAGAATTTTGGTTTAGATTAATTCTGATAGTAACTAAGTGAATCATGAACCTTCTCTGTTTCTGTTTAATTCCCCGTAACAGTTCTATGGATCAGCAGAACTTTCCAAATTTGTGTTGTGGTTTTCTGCTTTAGCCACAGTTGAATTGCAGTTTTACTTTAAGGTTGATGATAAAGTCCTCTACAGATTAATGCTGTGGTTAGAGAGCAGTACTGAGATGTCTAAAAGCTGCCATTATTTGGGATTTGGTTTACAGATCTACCTGTCTTGCAGCTTGCCTTTTTCATTCAATCACTTATTATTAATTTTTTCCCATAGATCCAGTGAATGCAGAAGTGCTCGTGCACATCTATGTATGCAAAGGAAAGAATTTCTTTGGGTCACCATGCAGGAGTAGTAGTAACAACAACAACTAGGGTTGCCAAGTCGGGGATCGTGTGTCTTTGTAGAATCCGTGCCGTGGGGATGGTGAGACGTGTTGCACCCGCTGTCGCTAGGACATGATGCTACACATCACTCTGGCAACGGGGCTCTAAACAGCCCAGTTGCCAGAGCGACGCGTAGCATCATGTCCTGGTGACAGCGGTGCAATGTGTCTTGCCATCCCCGCGGCAAGGATTCTGCAAAGACATGCAGATCCCCCGCCGTGATTTGGCGAGATTTGGCAGGCCTAACAACAACAGTAATAATAATAATATCTAACAGAGAGAACAAAGTGTGCATGCATTGTTTCTACAACTGAGTTGAGAAATTTGTAAGTAAAACTGAAACCAGAGAGCAAAATCAGGATAGGGAGAATTTATGGAACAATAACGAATGGGAATTTGGAAGCTGCTTTATACTGAGTAAGACTATTGGTCTATCAAAGTCAGTATTGTCTACTCTGACTGGCAGCAGCAATCCAGAGTGCCAGGTCTTTTACAACACTACCAGCTGATCATTTTAACTGGAGGAGCTGTGGATTGAACATGGGGCATTCTGCATGCAAAGAAGATGCTCTACCACTGAGCTACATTCATATCCCAACTTGATTTAAGGCCCCACAAAGCAGAGATCCAGCATGGCCTCTTTGTGCTGGAAGTAACTTGGGGCACAACTCATCAAAAGATCATCGAAGACACGCATTTATTTTCTGTTTTTCAAGTTTTGCATGGGTAACTCCGAATACCCAAAACAAGTCTATATTTTTTACCCTCTTGTTTATCAGTGCTTTGACCGGCTGTCCATGGAACAATGTTATCTGGTCTGCAGCAACCTCACCAGAAGAGTTCCCTTTCCACTTCAGATGATCTTGATTTTGATTTATAGCACCTTCTCCCATTCTTAGTGATGGGGAAAATTAGCATAGTCAAGATAGCTCTTTTCTCAGCATGAGCTACCTTCTTTCATACTCATACATTATCATCCTGTCTGTCATTACAGACTTTTTTCCTTTCTAATTTGTCCTTGGCACAACATTTTGTAGACACTGGAAACAACTACAAAAAGTATGCCTCGGATAAGAACCAAACTCAGCCCCCTCACATTTTAATAGCCTTTCATTAATAATCACACTTCAGTATCATCACAGTGTCATTAGACTGGTGGATCGATTGCCATAATTCCATAGTACAGCCTATAGAAACGGAATTGTGGCTGGAGAAGCCAGTGTCATGGACTCTAATCTGGAGAACTGAGTTTGATTCCACCCTCCTCCACTTGAAGCCAAGCTAGGTGACCTTGAGTCAGTTGCAGCTCTCCCAGCCCACCCCCCAATGACCCTAGCTTGCAGCATAATACTAAAAAGAGCTAGAGCTTCAAGCTGCCAGACAATCCTAGAATCTCCTGGCCAGAGGTCATTTCGGGGGGGATCGTGGGGGATCGCATTTCCCCTGGGTGAGGTACAGGGGGTGGGGCACATGACGAAGCCCCGCCCCCTGCTTCCGGCCGCCCCGCTTCCAGCCCTCATTCAGCCAGGAGGAGGCAGGAGAAGAGGGAGGGTAAGTTGCTTCCTCCCTACCTCTCCCCACCCCTGCCTGCCTGGGGCCAGGGAGGGCCTTCGCGGGGCTTCCTTGCACTCCCACCGGTCTTGCAGGTCCACCGCTGGGCCCCTCATGGGGCTCGGCAGTGGAGCTGCAAGGGTGGTGGCGGCGGCGGCCGGGACCGTTGAGGGCGGGGTGTGTGGCCTTATGACACACTTCCGGTGATGTCAGGGGTGTGTGGCCTTATGACGCACTTCCGGTGATGTCAGGGGGTGTGGCATATGCTAATGAGTTATGCTAATGAGTTCCCCTAGCTCTTTTTCTACGAAACGACCCCTGCTCCTGGCTATGCCACACACAATGCCATACGATCATTTATTTTTTTAAAAAAAATGTGTCTGGAGGTGCTTATGGTGCCGTTGCTGAACAATCCAGAGCAGCCAAGATGCTGCAGAACTGCCATGATTCCAACTGCAATACAAATCAACACGGGAAGATCCAACTAGATGTTTCCACCAGTGTAGCATCAGCCTAGCTAGTCATTATCCAAAACCGCAATGAAATTGAAACAGATTTTCAGGTTGAAACTATCCCCCACTGCAGAAATGATACATACTAAAGATTGATTTACACCAGGGGTTTCCAACTTTTTGAGCCTGCGGGCGTCTTTGGAATCCTGACACAAGGTGGTGGGCACAGCTACAAAATGGCTGCCACAAGAGGTGATGCCAACCACATCGTGCCAGGGAGTGAGGTCTCCCATAACTCAAATGGTAACTCTTCAACCTTTCAGACAGAAGCACTGTTTAACAGGACACTGTTTAAAATGCCTTCCCTTCCAGCCAGGGCTCTGGCAGCTCGGTGCACTGATGGAGAACTGAAGAGGTGGCTGATTTAGTGTTTGAAATTGGCTAGAAAGCACAGGCACAAGCGTGCTCAGCGCCTCCAGCCTCACACAGCTGGAAGAGGGGCCATTAAGGGGATGGGCAGCCTCTGACTGATGCCACAAGAGAGGGGGGTGTACACCTGAGTGTCCCTCAAAAAAGGCTCCCACAAAGCTGGTTAATAATACAACACACAAGGGAGGCAGCAGCGCTGAGATTAAAAGGTGCACAGCTGGCTGGGTGGGGAAGAGACTTCTCTTCCTGTTGCTCTTGGCTTCACATGCCCACCCACCGGGAAGAGCCACATGTTTCCATGCCAGCTCCCCCCACCCCTTGCAGCTTTCGTCATCCTCCACTGACTGGAGTAGCTGATTTTTGGATTACCTGCTTGTTCTTAACAACAAAGCCCTGTTTGATTTTTAATTCTGTTTTTTACCGATTAATAACTCAACCCATGAGGAAGGCAGCTTGCAGGCTGGATTAAAGCCCTGGGCGGGCTGGTTCCAGCCTGTGGGCTGTATGTTTGACACCCCTGCTCTAAGGCATTGTACCCTGCTGAGATCTCTCCCCTCCCTAAACCCTGCCCTTGCCCTGACTTGGATAGCCCTGACAAGCCTGATCTCATCAGATCTCAGAAGTTAAGCAGGGCCATCTCTGGCAAGTACTTGGAAGGGTGACCTCCAAGGACCAGTGGTGAGACACAGGGGCAGGCTAATCCACCTCTCTGAAAAATATCAAAGCCCCCAGTAGGGGTTGCCAGAAGTCAAACATGACTTCCAGGCAAGCACACAAACACACACACATATTTTAAAAAGAGTTGGGAGTTACATTAATTACTACATTAAGAGTCTTGCTATTTCAAGACAGAATCTTGAATTCATGTGCCTGGAATTCACAGTTCACAACTCTGCTGCTGACTCTCTTAAGCCAAACAGCGTAGCAAGTTCAGTACAGGTGGCAATGTGGTATTCATCTATTGATAGTAAACGATCACTTTTTACCGGTAATTGCTATTCTGACTTCACCATTACTTGGAAAGCAAGAATGCACAAAAGCACTCTAAACAGGCAGTCTGATTGGCCTGTTTTGTTAAGTATTACACAGTAAGCCAGGATTGGAGAGAGGGACAGAGACCCAACATTGACTGGTTGTTCCCAATGTGTGCATTTCTTCTCTCGGTGACATTCCAAACATTTTAAAGCATTTTAAAGTAGGGATGTGCATTCATTTCAAAATAAATATCCAGTACTCCCCACACCCCACATTTTTTACATTCAACAAGGTAATAAAATTATAAAAGGCTAACTTTTTTTTAGCCTTTTATAAGTTTTGAAAATGTATTATACTAAGATACCTAAATGGGTCTCGCCATTAGAAGCTTTTGCAAACCCAATGACATTTAATAAAGAACAGCTGTGGAGATACCAAGATTTGTTTGACAGTCGAAACAAATTATTTCAACAAGAAAAGCTAAAGGAAAAAGGTATTAATTTGAACTGGTGGGAAAGGGCCCAAATTGTGGTGTGTTGAAGGGAAACATATAAAACTTTTTTCTAAGTTGTTACTAGATGTGAAAATGCAAGATGAGGTGGTAAAAGAAGTAATGGTTAAATGGGCACAAAATATTGGTCGTAATATACAATTGGAACATGGGAAAAGGTATGGAAAGTCAATATAAAATTTACTAAAGCTGTATCTTATAAGTAAAACATATATAAAATATTTTATAGATAGCCCTTGACTCCTGAAAACTTAGCTAAATGATACCCCAATATGTCAAACATTTGTTGAAAATGTAACTGAAAAACCGGCTCCTATTACCATATGTAGTGGACTTGTGATGTTCTTTAAAAATATTGGATATGGATACATGAGACTGTAAAAAAAAATGCTTGACATAAATGTTCCTTTCATACCAGAATTGTTTTATTAAATATTATTCCACAAAATGTTAATATGCAGGATGCATATATGATTATACAGATTGTAACAACAGCTAGAATCTTATATGCAAAATACGCTTGGCAAAAGATACCAGTATGATATGAGTAGGAAGTTCTAATCCACTGAGCTCTATTTATCATATGCTTGAATGAGTGACTACATTAATGCTCTAAATAAGGATGGCAGAGCAGATGCTACCATACATTAGTCTATTTGCCAGCTTGGCTGAGTCTCTTCATCCATTTGAGACAGTTTTCTTGCAACTCTCGGGATAGTAAGGCACATAACCTATTGCTTTCTGATTGATGAAAAAGTAATTGCATGCCTTATCTATTGTTATTTAGTAGCCTCAGTGGAACGCTGCCATTTTAAATATTTCCCAATGACAAACAACATGACAGTTTAGAATGACATCACATAATTGGCCTAAATTAATTTTCCCTCTAAGAGCATCTCTCAGATGTACGATTACAAGAGTTCTCAACACAAGCCAGCACCTTAATCCCATCACTTCTTACAGAAGAGGGAGGAGACAATGGGCTATTGTTCAGTGGTACAGTATATATTTTACATGCAGAAGGTCCAAGGTTCAATTCCCAGAATTTCCAGTTTCAAAATATTTTAGACAGAGTTCACCCTTTCTCACAGCCCTGGATAAATGTGTGGTTTTACTTATATGTTCCATTGTACATATATTGAATGTAACATGAGAATTACTCAATGTCCATATAAAGAAAATCCGCTCCTGTGCGCTCCTGCAGGAAATGACCCCTGCTTGAAGGTATAGTGATGTGGTCACATGGAATAAATCCTACCAGCATTTTCCTTAGTTCTCAGCAAAACCTCTATTTACATTTTTTCATTCCCATTACAGCAGTTCTTAGAATGTCATTAGAAAAGGCCTCCCATCCAAATCACCATATAGTCCAAGTAGATTCCCTGTTTTTAGCACAGTTACATCAAACGCTCAGAAACCGCCCTTTCTGACAGGTTAGATCTTGGTTTCTAGGGTGATTCATGGGCTCTCCTTATAAGGCAGTATAAAGATAAATCCCAAGTTTTCTGATAGACATATTGTTACATATAGCCCTTTAGAAAGGAGATGTGAGACATACATGCCAACCTGGTGGCCGAAAGTGCCTGGTCAACATGCATTTGTTTATTATTAATTTTATTTATTACTATCATATAAATATATTTTTTCTTGTCAAGTTTCAAAATAGTGCAGTCCCTTAAATGGGGCAAGTTCAGAAATGAAGAGTTTGAAAAAAAAATACAATGTTTACTGAAAATGTTTCTAGAAGAACTTAGTTGAAAAGGTATGTTTGTTGTTGTTCAGTCACACGATCAAGTCTGACGCTTCACGACCCCATGGACCACATCACACCAGGCCCTCCTGTCTTCTGCCTTCCTCCAGAATTTGCTTAATTTCATGTCCGTTGCATCGATAACACTGTCTAACCATCTCATCCTTTGCTGTCCCCTTCTTCTTTTACCTTCAATCTTTCCCAGCATCAGGGTCTTCTCCAGTGAGTGCTCCCTTCTCATTTGGTGGTCAAAGTATTTGAGTGGTTAAGACGCTGAACTGCAGGCTGTAGAAGGTCAGTAGTTCAGCGGTTCGAGACCTGAGTTGCCGCATGACGGAGTGAGTTCCCGTCTCTAGTTTCAGCTCCTGCCACCCTAGCAGTTCGAAAGCAAGAAATTGCAAGTAGATAAATAGGTAACAGCGTTCCGTGCGCCTTGGTGTTTAGTCATGCCGGCCACATGACCACGGAAACGTCTTCGGACAGCGCTGGCTCTTCGGCTTTGAAA
>NW_015172023.1:453753-469617 GCF_001447785.1 Gekko japonicus | reverse complement strand
GTTACAAGTGATCTGCCCATCCTGCAGAATTATTGCATGAGTCCAGAGCACTGTGGATAAGTATTAGTCAAATCACAGACATAATGGCTCAGTTCAGACATTACACAAAACCATCGTTTAATTAAACTATCATAGCTAGTGTGGTTGCCTAACTGTGGAACCCTCTGTTAACTATAGTTAGCTAGGGTTAATCAGTCCAGTACCTAAAGTTAAAGCTGGTTGTGTGTAATGTACAAATGCACATATCCTTGCTTAACCCTAGCTTGTTACCTGGAGTCACAGTCTCACAGTCCTCAATGGCAAAAACATCTGTCCAAAGCAAAGGTGATAAAACCAGCATTTGTTGAGGCAGATCAGGATAACTGTGATTTCTGTGAGCTGAATCCTGGTTTTATAATCTATCCAAATTATGCTTGAACTGACCCAGTATATCAATTAGCCCTCAAACTGCCAGGCTCTAGCCACGTGGTAAACCTGTTTCTGCTGGACTGGCAGTCTGTGGACAGAAAACTACAAGACTGAACGCTCCTCATCCACCTACCCTCCTATATATAGAACACATGTTTCTCAGATGCCCTGGCCCAGATAACCCAGGCTAGCCTGATCTCATTGGTTCTTGGAAGCTAAGCAAGGTCAGCCCTGGTTAATATTTGGATGGGAAACCACCAAGAAAGTCCAGGGTCAATACAAAGAGCCAGGAAATGGCAAGCCATATTTCCCTCTGGCCTTGAAAATCTGAGGGGGTTGCTGTAAGTCAGTTGTGACCTGAAGGCAAAAAAAGAGAGAGAGTATCTCATAAAGAAAAGTAGGCAGTAGCCCTTCTCTCCAACAACTAGCTTTCTATGCAAAATGAGCTTTTTGTTTTGTTTTGTTTTCAAGTACAGGAGTATTTAGCCATGCAGCCTTCCACCAGCAATCAGAAACTGTTTGGGGTCACTTTTATTTGCCACATCATGAGCTGTTAGTTTAGAGCTACTCTGTGTTATGATCACGACTAAAGTGGGATTTGAACCAATGAGAACATTAATATTGAAAGCAAGCTGTCTGAACTTGCGGCAACAAGCCCCGATTTCTGTGATTACTTTCCCCAGATGTTTACATCATACATTATACCGCAGTGACCTAATCTCCAATGATTAAATAATATTTCATATGTATAATAGAACAACTATCCAAAACATACAGTTTATCCAGAATGAATAGAATAGAATGGTAATTATTCAAAAATATACTGAAGAAATTGTGCCTAGAGGTATGCTTTTGGGGTGTAGTAATTTATTTGGAGGAGGGGGTGATACAAATGGGAATGAGATTCCCTGCATAAAATATGAATGAATCGCAGCCCCATTACAAATAACTGAATTCTCTAAGGCCTCTCAACAAATTGCCTACAAAGAGTGGCTCTTAGCAACCAGTAAATTAGCAACCAGTAAATATATGCTTAGCTCCTGCTATTTATTTTAGTGGTTTACTTAAGGTAGTTCAAAAATATTTTGGTCAAGAGAATCTGAAAAGTTTGATCAAGGGAAAAGCAATACATGCACACATGCGCTACACAACGATTATTGTGTCCGGCCCTAATACAAGCCACAAAGCCAGACTGCATCTCATCTAGTGTTACCAACCTCCAGGTGTTACCAACCTCATCTAGTTACCAACCTCATCTAGTGTTACCAACCTTTTGTGTCTGGCCCTAATACAACCCACAAAGCCAGACTGCACCTCATCTAGTGTTAACAACCTCCAGGTGGGGCTCTAGAGTTCTCCCAGAATTATAACTTATCTCTAAGCTACAAAGATCAGTCCTCCCGAGGAAACCTCAGATTCAGAGGGTGGAATTACACCACTGCTGAGCTCCTCCCTCTCTCCCAAACTCCCTCCTCACCAGTCACCACCCCCAAATCTCCAGGAATTTCCCAAGCTGGAATTGGCAACCTTAACAGCCAATCATCCAACCATGGATGATGATTACTGATCAGGTTGTTTCCCCCCCACATACAACTTAAGCAGAGAGAGTGACTTACCTGAGGGACCGCCTTTCCCCGCAGGTTCCCCAGAGAACGCTGCTATCAGGATCCCAAAACTGCCTGGACCTCCCTGGCCCAAAGGAAGTCAGGTTGATGGCAACTAGGACCAGGGCTTTCTCGTTTGTAGCTCCGTCCTATTGGAATCTGAGATCAGGGCCTGTGGGACCTGTCACAGTTCCGCAGGGCCGTGAAAACAGAGCTTTTTAGGCAGGCATTCCATTAGGAGTGGCGTCTTACCAGCAGCGCCCTTTGTGAACTCCAATCCAACACGACTTAGCATGGCGGCACTGCTGCATGTGTCCTTAAATTGCACTTTATTTTTATCACCACCGAAGTGATGTTTTAAATTGGTTTGTCTGTGTTTTTAAATCATTTACTTCATTTTATCAGTTGTAAAATGTATACTGTTTAGCAGTTTTGTGGAAGCCGCCCTGAGCCTGCCTTGGCGAGGAGGGCGGGGTAAAAGTTCAATAAATAAATAAATAATATTATTGAGAATCAACCTTGTCAACTTAGTTTCTGAGGGTAGCATTGTTGGTCTGCAGTAGAACAGTTAGATTTGACTCCAGGAGCAGCTTAAAGACCAACAAGGTTTTCAGGGTAAAAACTTTCAGGAGTCAAAGCTCCCTTCATCTGGCATGAGTAGAAATAGAGATCTCTGACTCTTTTTATCCCAGCCAGAAGGTAGGAGAGAATGATAAAGAATGCTTCTTAAAGGTGGCCCCATTGGATCTGTAGAATTGCATCCATTAGAGGCTAGTTCTTGGAACTGATAAAGTGTGTTCATCGCGACCCTACAGAAAATGTGACCCAGCAACATAAATGCAGCCTACCGAATGTGCACCATGGACCATCGAGGGTGTCATACATCCCCTCGTTTTTTGTCCTGCTTGCTTGGGCCTATAAAAAATGAAGGAGTTGCCTAGAAGCCTGAATTCTTGGGTGGTGTGCTAGAAGCCTGAATTCTTGGGTGGTGTGCTGCACAGATCACAAGTTAACCAAGCATAGAAAGAGAATGAAACCAGTATGTGGCTTTTTAATGCAAAGCAGCAGTCTACTCTGTGACAAGGAGTCATGGTGACTTTAGCAGAGGAAAAGATTTGGGAGATTTAGGGATATGTACCAGTTTATTAACTAATCAAGAAGCAAAACAAAGCCCCAAAGTCTCTTTCTTACTGCTGTTACTGAAAAGAAAAAAAAAAGAAAGCTCACTATGATTCTTTAACTTGGTGACTGGCGGCACGTTCAATGCAACCCATATATTTCTATTGCTATGACTTACTTTTAGGTCTTTTCAATCCCCATATCAAATGAGTAAAACACTTCTTATTTGGGCATGGGATGAAAAGAAAGAAAATGGAGAAGTGCGGCTTCCTAAAATTAGGACGATATCAGGCAGCAAAATTGGCACGAGTTGATGCCTGGATGAAGCTGGATAAAGTTATCCAGAGTTTGCATGAGTTGCACACGGGATATAACTGGAGTTGCAAATTGTATAGCTTTATATTATGAGGGGGAGGGGGAGAACAAAATGAGTAGGTATGCTGGTGAAGACAGAATGTATGGTAAATTATGCCCAGTTTATCATCTTTGATGTTAGATTTCTGTAATGAACGGCTGGAAAAAATACAATGGGTAGAATTTTTTTACAGCATGATCATGATTTGTATTCTTTCGAAATATTTTTGAAAGATGGATCATATGAGGAGGTGTCTGCTAAAATGGGTAAGGCCCCTATATTTCAATACCTTTCTTGTTAGATTTATTTTATTTTTTCCCATAGGGATCTGTAATTCAAAATGAAATAAACCAGAATTTGAATAATTGATTGGAGTAAGCAATATTAATGGTTTGATGCTATATTTATTTTTATTAAACTAAGATAAGTCTGTGAAAAATTTTATGGGGGGAATGGGGAAAAAGACCTTAGATGCAGTAAACCATATAAGAAGATAGATATGGTATATGATAGATATCTAGATTGATATTTACGAATATGAAATAAAAATTGTTCAAAATACAATTTCAATAGTAACTCACATTTTATAACCTGAGATGTATCCATAATTTACAACCAGATGATGGCTGGGTAGATTTCTATCGTATATTCTGAATGTGTCCTTGTATACAGAATTATCTGAAAGAGAATATATCAGTCTCAGCAGAGTATAGTTGAAGGCACACATTGCAGTACTCTGCCTGAAGTTAAGCCCATCGGTAGCTTGTCAGTGGCTCTGAGACCTCCTACGAGCCCCATTTATGGCACACAATTAGTGCCATAGAAGAAAGGTGGTAAACAAATATAATAAATAACTAGATACATAATTCATGAGTGTGGACAAACTCCTTTTATAGAAGTTTTTTTTAATTAAAATGATCTTGAATTAGTGGTGAATTTATTTATAACACCAAAAATATGGATTGCATCTTTTTTTTTGGGGGGGGGGGTAAGTTACCACCATAAATTTGAGATTGACTAACAAGGATTTTGAAAATTGCACTTCCTTGCTTACTTTTGAAGAACAGTACAGCATCACAGTAAAACACCAAGGAAAATTTCGTAATGGCAAGAGTGGTTTGACAATAGAACTAGTTACCCGGGTGGGGGGATCTCCTTGTTTCAGGTTTTCAGTCAGAGACTAGACACCCATCTGAAAGAGGTGCTCTAGCTTTGGATTTCCAGCATCGAGCTAGGGTTGGACTAGGTGGCCTATAAAACCTCTTCCAAATCTAGGGCTCAGTGTCAAAACAACTGATTTTTTTAAAAACCTGCTGGAAATTGAAGTAAGACTTGCCAACATAATGTTCATCCATCTGTATTTCTCTCTGTAGTCATCTTGTTTTTTGTAATTAAATTAAAATATTCCACAAAAGTCTATTTTCACTCATCTCTTGCTTGGTTGCTCTTCTAGTAAAATCTGATATGGGGGAAGTTCTCAAGCTCAAAGCTCAAGCTCAAAGCTCAAGCATGGATTGTTTGCCAGAATTCATACTCATAGGCTCCTAATTTAATTAAGAAACAATAAAGCCCACTAAGTCCTGGGGGAGTAGTAGGCCCCCAGTAATTGAATACGAGGCAAAGTGGGGGTCAGCAGTGGGAAGGGGAAGCAGCAGACTGCCACCCCCTTTCATAACTGGAAATGACAGTTATTGGAAGAACTGTGTGGTTGGACACAAGCTGATAGCACCAGAAATTTTACTCAAACATTAATAAGATGCAAAATTTGGCAAATGCATACTTATTATTGCCTATATTACTCTATTTCCATCATATATCCAAAATGTTTATATTTAATGTGCATCAAACACACAAGACACATTTAAAGTTCCAAAGAGCCCTGGATGCACACAAATGTGTAAGCATGAGGAGGGCTTGGCCTCTCACTTAAATGTTGGAGAGTTCCCAACTTTCAGTTTTACACACAGAGAATTCTCTGATACTCATGTGAGCATGGAAGCTGTTGATTATATAGAACTCTGTCCACTATAACATCTGTCCACTATAACCACAGTGTAATTGATGCCCCCACATACTGAAAGGGCTTTATTTAAAAAAAAAGTTTTAAAAATTGTCTCTGAGATCACAAGTAAAAACACTCCTTAATTTGTGACGTTAAGCATCAGGAGATTAATAACATATTTTCATGCTATTATTTACAAACCATGGAGCATATTTTCTTATTAGCAGTGCATTAAGCATAGATGGATTTATATAGCCATATTAAAAAAAAACAAAAAACCCTGAGATCAGAAGTTCAGTGACAAAATTTCCTATTATTCTTTAAAAATAGTTCTAAGCTTATATAAATTATTGTTGTAATCTTATATACATTATTGTTGGTCTTGTGTAGAATTTTTGGAAATGTCTTAGTACTATTTCAGAATATAATTTTGTATTATCTAAAATGTCTTGGTAGTAGTAACATATTCTTAACCTACAATTATATAAAATACTACAGCCTACAATTTTAATTCCCTGTAATCAACTTCATTTATAAAAATCAAGTAACACTGCAGCCCAATTAAAATCTTAATATTTAGTACTGGTTATGTTTTAATGTATTTATGCTGAGTATCATCCTTAGGGATGGGCACAAACTGACTCACAAACTGAAATTCGGGCCAAACTTGGGCTGGTTCAGAGTTCGCAAGCCGATGTTTGGGAAAGGTGCCTTCCCCAAACATTTATCGGACCTGTGGCCAGTTCAGTTTGACTATTCAGGGCCAGCCATTTAAACCTGACAGCTGAATGGCATGGGGTCCACCAGTCAGGTGATGGCTTTTTAAAACAACTAGGTCTCTTTCCAGATTGGTGGTGGAAAGTACTGTCAAGTTGCAAGCAATTTATAGTGACCCCATAGGGTTTTCAGAACAGAAATGGTTTCCCATTGCCTGTCTCGGTGTAACAACTCTGGACTTCCTTGGTGGTCTCCCTTCAGGGCTGACCCTTCTTAATTTCCAAGCTCTGATGAGATCAGGCTAGCCTGGGCCATCCAAATCAGGACCTTTCCAGGTCTCTACTAAATGTGTAATACTATTTAAAATAGTGATACCCAAATTGTGTGCATAGAAGAAGGGAGTCACAACACCAACTAATTGTTCCAGGCCCTAAGGATGCCAAGCTCACTGCTACAAGGGCTAGAGCCTTTTCAGTGGTGGCTCCTCACTGGTGGAATGAACTCCCGGAAGAGATCAGGGCCCTGTAGGAACCTGTGCAGTTCCACAGGGCCTGCAAGATGGAGCTCTTCCACCAGGCTTTCAACTAGGAGCCGCCCTCCACTACCACCAACTATTACTAAAAATAACATCTCTGGTGGGGGCTGGCCCAATCGCAGGAGACCGGAATACTACTAAGTAGGGATCTTAGTATGTCATCTCATAGTACACTACCTTAACTTATTGGTGGACTACCAAGACAAGCACTTTAAGTAATATTGTATGATTGTTTAACTGGTTTTAAATGTTTTATGCTAACCGGCTATACTATGCTGGCAAATGTGAGCCGCCCTGAGCCCGTCTGCGGGGAGGGCAGGATATAAATATAACTAATAAATAAATAAATATATGCTCTCTGAAGTTTCATCATGGAAGAAAGGTGGTATTGAGAGCTAATAAGTAAAAAATTCTAAGATATGTGTTTTAGGATAATTGAACTTCTATTATTTCCTATGGGGCATGGGGGGATGGAATGGCTGTTTTTCAACCAAATATCCCCAAAATTGTCATGGAGTGGGTGCTACCTATCCACTAAAGTATTTCCAAGATTCAAGTGAATTGGGACAAGGGTTTAATTCTATGGGCCCCTGAACAAGCTGCTCCCAACTCTCTATTTTCCCAGACATAGTACTCACAAAGAACAAAAGTACTCCATCCCACACAGGAGGGAGCAAAGAAGAACATCAGCTCTCTGTAGTTTGTGTCCAAAGGTGATTGGCTGGAAGGGCTCTGTGTTCCTCCCTTGGAAGGATCTGATTTGAAAGGAGAAACGTCATTGCCCAGGAAATTAGTGAAATCAAATAAAAACACAAACTTGTGTTGCTTACTGGTAAGCACCCAAACTAAAACCTAGATTGTTTTGGGAAGAGGGGTGTCATTATACCAACAACCCTGGAATTGTATTACCATTTCAGAAAATCACTGTACCAACCCACCAGCAATTTCCATGTATATTTTCAGTCCAGCAATTTTGTTATATACTCCCCTATAAATTATGTCTTCTTCTCTGCTGGTGGAAGTGTCCTTTTAGGTGGTGGGAATCAGCTACTAAGTGCAAGCCAATATTAACTAAGTAATCCTGCAAATGTAATAAAGGGCTGTGTTCTTTGTTCTCAGAATTTACTGGAAAGATATGTAAGTATCTTTTCTGAATGTTAAATGAAGTGTCCCCCTAGTGTCCAACCAGAATAAACAATGTTTGGGAAACACTGATTTAATAATAATAATAATATTTATTGCATTAGCAAAAAAGCCATAGCAACTGTACAGGCACTGATTTAAAGAATTGATAGTAGACCCATTTTGCCCCTTGCCTTATTCATTCAAATAGTTATCCAGGATTTCTTGCTATAATAAATCACTAAGAAAATATGTTGCATAATAACTCTGGTGTCGTTGATATTTTTGGTGTTAATTGCTAAGTCTGTGAGCTAATGCAATAAAGCTTATAATTGATTGATTGATAAGAAAACATTCTTCCCAGGATGCAATTCTAATAAGATTTGAGATTATTATTTTTTAAAAAAATCTCATGTAGAAATCAAGATAGTAAATTAAGTCCTTTTTTTCAGCTCCGTAATGTCTATGTAAAGTCAGAAGTAAATCCCCCTACCCAAGTTCAGAGGGAGTTTCTCCCAAGTATCCTTAGGAGGGCACTGTATTCCAAAACTAGTATGAAACAAGTAGTGCCAAATAACTGCCTACAACTATTTGGTGAATAGGAAGATGTAACTGGGAAATGAATGATGTTGCAATTGTGTCAGGAATAGCCGGTAAGGTAGAGATTGTGATTTATTTTGACGTATGTCAGTACCATAAAAATTCTCAAGAAAGAGAGACACTCATCATTCATGAAATGTGAAATTGCCCAAGGCAGCTTTTGGGAATGGAGTTGCTCACGTGGAATAAGAATGAGTGTTTACTTATGGAAGTTCTCAGAAACAAAAATTGATGTAATTGTTTCTATCCTGATGTGACATCCTACCCAAAATTTCAGGCAATGACAGGCATATATTTGATTAATTCCTGCATCCTACTCAGACCCAGATATAAACAGAACCATACAATTATTGTAAGTGCAATCTAATGTTCTTTTTTCTTATGCAGAGTTACTGTGGTCTAATTTAGATTAAACCAGTGGACTTAGAATGGAATAATTCAGCATAGAATGACATTGTTCATCAGTGCATTCTGATTAAACACATCAGAGCAAAGTGTTATTGTGGGTAAAGCAGAATTCTACAACAGGTGCATAAAATTGATTCTGATCTATCTTCATTCAGTTTTCAAAAGAACATGCTCAAAAATGAAACTTAGCCTTGCTTGCAAAGCTAATTGTGTTTTGAGTCAGATAACGCTATCTTATACCCTGACACACCATTGGTCTATCAAGGTGAGCATTTTTTACTCTGCAATGACCCTTTCACACCATGTACTTCCTTCCAATTGGAGCTGACAGGGTTGAACACGGAACTTTCTACATACAAAGCAGATGCTCTACCATTAAGCCATAACCCAACATGATTGCAATCAAGATTTTTTAATATTTCAAAATCAGTACCAATTGCAGTGGTTTTCTACCTACTCAATTGGCAGTATTGACATGGTGGCTGGCTTCCATGGATTACTTTTGTTCTAGGGTCATCGTGCATTATGGTTTACTGAATTGAGATACAGTTCCTACGAAACATTGCATGAATGCACAAAGATAGATCCAGGTGGTCAGCCGTGTTGGTCTGAAGCAGCAGAACACGTTTAGAGAGCAGTGGCACTAAGACCAACAAAGATTTATTCAAGGTATGAGTTTTCATGTGCATGCACAATTTTTCAATGTATCCAAAAAAGTGTGCATGCGCACAAAAGCTCATACCTTGAATAAACCTTTGTTGGTCTTAAAGGTGCCACTGGACTCTAAATGAATGCACAAAGTTTGTAATGTGATTTAGAACACTCAATAAAATCATTTGGGAGATTGGCAAGACTCTCACAGCTGAGAATTAGTCAAGTATTTTAAATTGAACCTTGTGCCTGCTCATAAAGCCACCTGACAACTGTCATGCTGCAGACTGATAGATGCACCACATTCACTTGATGGGTCACCAGTTTTAAATGATGCATGGTATACCCTGATTACAATGGGACCCACATAATTCAACCAAGCCAGCCAAATGTGACCATGCACAAGAACTAGCTACTTGGCCCACCACCAGGCTGAATACTGCCAGTTTCTACCAATGACTCAAAAGACTGTTCATTTCCAGCGGAGAATAAATTATCAAAACAATCATGTCTGGTGCTTAATTTGAAAGAAAAGACACATTGCATAATATGTATATCTTATTTGCCGAAATCATATCATATCTAGCCTAGGAGTCTCCCCTCATTGATTCTTGCTACCAATATCGTAAGACAGTTAGAGGATCAGGCTAGGATATGGGGATGCCCAGGTTCAAAACCCATACTGCTATGGGCACTTGTCGGGTTATTCTAAAATACAACATGCCATTACACCATCTAATATCACAATTGATTGTCCTGTGTCTATCAGTATGGCAGGAAAAAAGGGCACCCAAGTGACCCAAGTAGCTGCTTGAGGCACAGCAAACAGAAGAGGGTGCTGACCTGGGAAAAGAGACACAAGACATAGCTAGCCTCACCACCACCACCCCAAAAAAAAATATCTGTGCCATCATCTCCTAGGGCCAAATCCCATGGCCCTCAATTTGTGCTAGGCAAGTAGAAGGAGCTGCAGTGAGCCGGTGGCCTTCACATTGCATTAAGCTGGTGGGCACAAGTCACTGTGCCCTTGTTTTGAGTAAGATAGGCAGGCATGAGCCGGCAACTGACACTTTGTGCAAGTTGAGTGGGCATGAGGCAGTGACTCTTGCCTTCAGACTGATCTTTCTTTCTTCTCCATCGACTGGGGGTTGGGACCAGAGGAAGGGGCCCTTTTCCATGGTGGTTTTGGCCTCCTAGGACACTCTTGGGAGTGACCCAAAGTTCCCAATTTTCAATGTTCTACTCACAAGTCTTTGGGCTTTATCCTCAAGAGAAAAGAAGCAAGTAGGCACCTTTGAAACATGTAGACAGGCATTATATTAGGAATCACTACTGAGCCCAAAAGAAATTAGGAAGGGTGTGTGTGTGACAAAAGTAACAACTTTAACAGAAAAAAGTCACAGCAGACAATAACTTCTTTGGTGTCTTAAAAGGCAATCCTGCATTTTCTATTACAGTGAAGCAACTGGAGTTTAGTTCCCAGAAACATATTTTTAGGTCAGATATTTCAGTCTCAGAAATTAGGACATGATATCCACACTATTAAGTGTCAGGTAGGATAATTGGCTTCCTAAATGATTTCTCCTGTAGCAGAGAAGATTCTCTTCCCTCCAAATGCAGTTCCACAATCTCATATAGTTCGGTCCAAGGTGGTGCTGGGGGCATTAAATCAAACAGCATTTCTGTATTTTAAAGAATCAAGGCTTTAAAACATATGCTCATTGCAGATCTGTTTTGAGGAGCAAAGAAAGGAAAAGGGAGAAAAACAAGCAAAGAATGCTATTAGCTGGTGGTTCTGGTGTCTTCCATGTGCTTCAGTACATGCTTAAAGAGTTTTGTGCAAATCTCACTGTAATCCCCTCACATACTGAAGGGGAAAAATACATTTTAGGGAGCTATCACCAAAAAAAACCCAGCAGAACCATATTGTATTCCCTTCCCCTCTCTTCCCATGTAAGGCCTAGTATACCTCATCTTCTGCCCTGACATCATTGGTCTGTGTGTTTTTCTGTCACCAGCCTACCTAATTTGCTGTCATTGGCAGGGGGAAGGCACAATCTAATGATGCCAGGATTAGAGATATAGAATTTCCAGAAATTTTGATGCCACGGAGGGAACACTCCCCCCCTCTTTTGCATGTGAGGAGGGGAGCAGAAATGGAAATTCTGTACTCATTTTCCTATAAAATCTAACTCCACAAATAAAATTGTACTATTTCACATATGTATGGAACTTTATAAGAATATGTTGTCGAAGGCTTTCAGGGCTGGAGTTCATTAGTTAAGAAGAGACCCCCTCACTTCTTCAGGAGTATACCGCATACCATGCAGAGTTGAGGACAAGTTTACATCGGGACCACACAGCGTAGCATTCAGCCAAGAATGAAAGAACATGAAAGACACTGCAGACTTGGCCAACCTGAAAAATCAGCGGTGGCTGAGCATAGCCTAACTCAAACAGGACACAGTATTTTGTTCCAAGACACTGAAAGGCTGGACAACACTTCCAATTACCATGTCAGATTACACAGGGAAGCCATTGAAATTCACAAACATAAACACAATTTCAACAGGAAAGAAGAGAGTTTAAAAATAAATAGGGCATGGTTTTCCTGTCCTGAAAAACACAAAAGGCTCTACATCTGACAATAGAACTACAGATAAGATTAGAATTTCAACAGCCAATCCACATACAAAAGAACCTCCTCAGGAAACAGGAAACCTCCTCAGGAAACAATCCATATACAAAGAACCTCCTCGGGAAAGCTCCTCCATTAGCGTGTTCATAACCTGGGGAACTCCTACAAGATAATGACTCAGCCCTACCCCACTTCTGGAGTAGATATAAATTATCTGCCTACCATTTTCTTTTCACCTTGAAACAGAGAGAAGAGAAGAAGAAGAAGAGATTGGATTTATACCCCGTCCTTCACTACCCAAAGGAGTCTCAGAGCGACTTACAAACTCCTTTCCCTCCCCCTCCCCACAACAGACACCCTGTGAGGTAGGTGGGGCTAAGAGAGCTCTTGACAGAAACTGCTCTTTTTCAATAGAGTCTGCGCACTTAACTACTACACCAAACTGGCTCTCCATCTTTCTGTGTACTCCATCTTTCTGAGTACTCCATCTTTCTGTGTTATAACTCTGAGGATGCCGGTCACAGTTACTGGTGAAATGTCAGGTTCTAAAATGCCAAGACCATGGCCATACAACCTGAAAAATCTACAGCAACTAATTTATAAGAATGCCTTCATTTTTCAAAAGTGAAACTGAAATTTCATTTGCTAACCTTATTTACCTGATTCCCCCCCCCATGGATACCCAAAGTAGCTTATATTTCTTTCCTCTCCTCCATGTTATCCTAACAGCCCTGTGAGGTTGGTTAAGATGAATGTGTGTGACTGATCCAAGGTGACCCAGAAAGCTTCCATGGCTGAACAGGGATTTCAGCCTGGGTCTTCTAGATCCTAATCTGACACTGTAACCAATATACAACACTAGCTCTTGACAGAAGCCGTGAACTGCTATACCCTAAGCTACATTACCACATGCATTGTAATGTTTGCCCTATGAAAGGCAGGGAAAAATAAAATCTGAAATCAGAAAACAAGTGTGCAGTAAATCAAATGAAATAAATGTATTATTTGAGTTGAAACAGCCTCATACAATTACCATTAGAGATGAATAAAAAGCTGTGGCAACTGGCACATATATAACACTTGATACAACTTCAGATTTTTTAAAAAGAACAATGGTGTGTGTCTGGTGCATTGGTTTTTCTTCAGGAATAAGAGTACGTAATTCTGAAATCCAAAATCTACAGGGAAATTCAGATGCAGAGAGGTCCCTTCATGTTCTCAGTGTAGGAAGGGTATGTGTAAGGCCTACTGCAGTATAACTGAATAAAATAATTTTTCTTCACTCTGCACCATTGTTCTTTTGGGGGGGTTGTTCCTTTTTTGGTGTGTCCATCTTCTCCTGTATCTCACCAAATAATTTAAAATGTTAGGGCTGTCATGGCAACCAGCAGAAGACTGGGGTAAAATGGGGACATGAGGGTTGGCTGCCAGTGACATCATGATATCATGTACGAGAAAACCTGGAAGTGACATCATGCCTTTTTAGGAATTGCCGGAAACTCTGTATTAAAACTCCTGAGTTTCTAGTGGGTTATAGAGAGGATTGAAGTCACTTCCAGGTTTTCCCCTGAAGCGATCTCACACTGTTGACTCAGTGGCCATTTCTTTCTTTTTTAAAAAAAAATCCCATTGCTACTCAGAGTAGCAGCAGGAAATCAGAAGAGGGAGCTGGGTATCCCCTGCCCCCACCAGGTGGGATGGGTTGGGACCTTTATAAAAACACTGACTTTAGCTGTGAATTGTTTGCAGACAGCAACTTTTCTTTGCAACTCATCGGAAGTCCTGTAGGCAATTTCCAGGGGAAAGTCCCTTCCCCCACTGGCCACTGTGTTTCAGCTGGCAGTGTGTATGTGGGGTGGAAATGATGTCAGGATTCATGCCAACATCACACCTGGGCAAAAGCCTGAGCATGACATCATATGTCAGCAAATGCTTTAGAAACCATAGAATTCTGGTGTGACAGTCAATGTGTTAACATCACATCTGGGGTTTTGCTAAGGCTTGACCTCAGCAAATGCTCCAATGTAATTTCTGCTTCCTGAAGATCCTAGGGATGCTGGGATGCTACCTGGCATCTCTAGTTCTGTGTTGTATATTAACCTTTTGAACATAAATATTTGTGCTGGTATAAATGGCTGTTACCCAGTTATATTCTGCTCAACTTTTTTTAAAAAAAAAAAACCTCTCAAAATCCTCATCAGGTTTTTGTTAAGGAGAAATGTCCATTCTGAAAAGCCATCTCATCTGGCCTCTAGCCCTTACTGTCTTTGTTGTTTCCCTGAGAGATCAGTTCTGGAAGAATACCAGTGTTGGTAACCCCAAGAAGAGAGGATTTTGAGGCCTTAACCAGCCTACATGTTCCTGAGCTTGGCCTGGGGTACTCTATCTCCAGCAAGCGTTCTCTGCTGCCAGTTTCCATCCTTCATAAAGACAAGCTTGCTGGGTGGGGTATCTTAAGAACATAAGAGACGCCAATGTTGGATCAGGCCAAAGGCCCATCTAGTCCAACACTCTGTCACACAGTGGCCAAAAATACCAGGTGCCATCAGGAGGTCCACCAGTGGGGCCAGGACATTAGAAGCCCTTCCCAAGGATTCTCCAAGAAAGCTTGGAAAAACTGTTCACTTCCCAGGGCAAGTTGAGCTCACCCATCACAAACAAAATAGAATCCATGTTCCCATTGTTTTTCTATATGGGAATCACATACTTCATATAATAGCTTGAATACCGAACAGTATTTTATGAGATAGCTAGGGAAATGACATTATGCAAGATAACACCTGTCTTGCACATACTTCTAAGTTATTGTAATGCTTTTGCTAAAATAAGAGTCTTCATAATTTATCATCCACATTGTAAGCACCTTCAATTTAATGTTGGTTATAGCAGGAGGTACTCATCTGAATCACTCATGTATAAATGTCATTATGAGCCTTATTATGGTGTTTAGTATAATAAAGCTAGCCTGCAATTCATCTGTGAAATGCATACCCTTGAATGAACGTAACACTTTTCCTTCAGCAAATATGTCAATGCAGCTACCATGGAGGCAAGAGAAACTCTTAGGTTCGTCAGCTTGGCTCAACCCACTGTATTTAGAATAGTTTTCTGTCCTTTCCTTGGGGGGGCTTTTTAAAATTTGAGAAGATTTCTATCATAATTCCATTTTATATGGAGTTTTTAGGAATCTGTTTTCCTCATCCACATTTTTCTGACATTCCTTCAGAGTCTCATCTCAAGTGTGCCATTGTGATCTGTAATAGCACTGATGCAATTGTTGGTTGACCAAACAATTGTTAGATGTCTTCCCAATGGGTGTTAATTATTGTTAACTGATTGCTCACTGATAGTGTCTTTTGGAACTTGTAGGAAGTGATGCCTCCCAGTCGAAGGGTGGAGGAAAGTGCACTTATGAAGATAAGTATGAGCAATAACTACAACTGATGGTTAAAATGAATGTGTCTTTTGGAACTTGTAGGAAGTGATGCCTCCCAGTTGAAGGGTGGAGGAAAGTGCACTTATGAAGATAAGTATGAGCAATAACTACAACTGATGGTTAAAATGAAATTATGGGAAAAGTTCTCTTTGACCTGGCTTGGCCCTAAATGCTTCAATGTCATTGTAAGGTAACTGCAACTTTTGGTTCTAAAGCCTGCCTACCTCCTGCCTACATTCCAAACCTCTCAGGCAGACAGCTCACCCTAT